>NW_024429208.1:2984869-3060009 GCF_017639785.1 Mesocricetus auratus | reverse complement strand
CGTCTAAAAATGGTTTACGGAGCCAAGACGGTGACACACAACTGTGATCCCAGCACTCAGACGACCAAGGCTGGAGGATATATTTGGGTTGTTTTCCAGAGTTCTATTGCCCTAAACCTTTTTCAAAAAATGCTCTGTCATTTGACTCATAAAGGTTTCTCCAAACCTCTGATTTTTTATAGCTCTTGGGCATTTACTAAAGCAATTATTGAATCTAAAATTATTCACCAAGAGCATTTTCAAAGTATTTAATTTCTAAAGCATGCTGTACATATTAATATTTTTAAATAAAAAGATGACCATCAAAACATATTTTCCAGATAATACAAATGCATAAAAATTGAAAACTCCTATTTAAAAAATGAGCATGCCTTCTTATACTAGGAATTTTTACTGTTTCTTTTTCTCTACTCCTTTCTTCTCCCTCCCCCACCCATAGTAAAAAAAATTGAGCCTAGGGACTTGCCCCAACTCCTACCCCCTTTCCCTTGGTTATCCATTTAATACCCCACAGAATTTAACTGGTCATAATGGGTTTTTATATTTGAAAGTCTGCTTACCTTACTACACCATTTTACAATAAATTATAACATTAAATATCTTTTTCTGTGATCTTGTGTCTTTAAGTGTGAAATTTTCCTCATTTTAGTTAATACACAATTGATCAAAAAGACAAAATTTATGAGAACATTTGTAAAATAATTTGGAATTGTACCTCAATGGCTTCAATACACCACACAAAGACACACACACACACAAACACTCAGAGAGAGAGAGAGAGAGACAGAGACAGAGAGAGAGACAGAGAGACAGAGACAGAGAGACAGAGACAGAGAGGACACAGATGAGAGAGACAATGTTAAACTGTTCTAGAATGAGACGTTTGGCATTAATGCTATTCCTGTGTTTTCCTCTTGGTCTGACCATTGCTGACACTGAGCAATTTTTCCACATAAGTAAATCCACAGGAATGGGAACAGTCTTGCTATGGTGATGCCAGTTAGTTATTTGCACCTCTTTAAGTTAAGATAAAATGCCCTAGACAGTATGGAGGTCTATCATTAATTTGTAATGTTTCATTAGTGGATACAACTGACTTCCTTCCTTTTTGTTGAAAACAAGATGGTGGAAACTGCTTGGCTTGCAGGAGAAGGATTCATTAGGTAGCCATAAGAGCCTGTCTGTCATTATCTGGGATGTATACAAAAACCAATATCAAATGAATATAATATTACCCCTGAGTTGAAAAGCATTCTGCCTTGTCTAATCAGTCTAAAATATTTGAGAAATTGAAATATTGTATTTTAATAGTTACTGTGAAACTGTCTAGAAAATGTGCTGGTTGGTTTCTGTTATCAATTTGATTCAACTAAGAGTACCTTAGGAAGAGGCACCCTGAACTGAAGAACCGCCTTGATCAGATTGGCTGGTGGGAGTATCTGTGGGAATCCTCTATATGTCTATGCATGCATGGGGGCCAAGCCCACTTTGGGGCAACATCCCTAGGCAGGTGAGCCTTGTCTGTATAAGAAAGCCAGCAGAACAGAAGTCAGAGAGCAAGCCAGCAATCAAGGTGCCTCCATGTTCTCTGCTGCACCTCCTGCTTCCAGGTTCCTGACTTGAGTTACCTCAGTGATGGACTATTTTCTGGAGGAGGAAGTCAAATAACCTTTCCCTCCCAACGTTACTGTTGCTCTTGGTGTTTGCCAAACAACAGAAAGTAAGCTAGTTCAGAAAACTTTTTAACTGGAAAGATGTCCATTCCTAGAGGAAGAAAAATGGTACACTGATTCATATAATACAATTATATATGTGTATAATATAAACATGTATATATATATTAGAGTTATAATGTATAGGTATCATATTATCTAAACTATTCCTTCTGATAATTTAAAAGGCAGTTTTATATACTATAATAATTTCATCACATAATACCAAAAAAGTGGGAAACTCATCCTTTATCATTATCAATTAAAAGCTCAGGACACACTTTGTATTACTAAATTTGCTCATATCTAGAATGAAACACCGAACACATAGCAACTTAAGGAAGGAAGGGTTTACATTGTAGGGGAGGGGAGTGCTTCCTTGTAGGGGAAGGTATAACAATATTAACATACTGTAGCTGGTCACATTACATATGCATTCAGGAAACTGGAATTCAGCAGGCTTCCCCAATTTCTCCTCATTTTATTCATTTGTGTTTATGGCCCATGGATTGGTGGTGTTCATGTTCAAGATGGAGGCTCCTCCTCTCTTGAACTCTAGAAACACCCTCACAGACATGACAGAGGCATGTCTTCTAGGCAATTCTAAGTGTAGTCAAGTGAAACAATGAAAACTGACAGGCATATACTTCATACAGTCAAACATTCAGGGCACACAATAACCCAACAGTCTTACATAAGTAGTGTATGACCTTTCCTCTAGGGATTTAGAGCTGTTTCTCTCTTTTAATGATGTCTAGATGTCATTGAGGATCACTGCCTGGGTCCTTCAGTGTCTTGGAATTACAAAATGATGTCACCTCAATTTTACCAAACCTCTGTGGGTGACAGACTTGGGATAGTCCTACAAAAAGAAAGCTTCTGCCCTTGGGAGCTCTTTCAGTACACACATCCCCAAATATGTTACTTTGACATCAGGATTATCTTAAGCTAAAGACACTAAACAAACAGGAAGTGCAAGAAGATCACTCTGATACTTGTTGCTTCTAAAAGCCCCAAATGAAATTCCCTTTTGTAAGATTCTCCACCCACCTATTCCTTACCAGAAGGACAATGACATTCTTGTCATGAAAGTAGCTGAGACTGAGGAAAAACTATACAAACACTTACATTCCTGGTCACTTCTCTACCCAATTGTTTTCACTTGTCTTACCACATTTTCACAGATCACTACTTTCTATACAAGCCAGTGTATATATGTATTGATGCTAACTGCTTCTTTAAGTCTTCAGTTCCTCAGGAAGGTGCACACTTGGTAAAACTTGAATTAACTACATTTGCATCATTTTCCTCTGCTGAGCTATCTTATTTCAGTTTAGTTCTTAAGTCCAGATGTATGTAATGGTGTGCTAGGCTGGGCTCCCCAGCTCTTCACATGAGAACAGACAACTTTATATATTTGTTGTTTCTTGAGTCATTCAGTTGAACGTCAAAAGTCCCCAGAGTCAATCACAGTCTCAACCCTGTGTAAAAGTCTAATGTTCCGGCTTGAGGGATGGCTCGGAGGTTAAGAACACTGACTGTTCTTCCAGAGGAGCTTAGTGCAATTCCCAGTAGCCACTTGGTGACTCACAATCATCTGCAATGAGATCTGGTGTCCTCTTCTGGCCTGCAGGCACACATGCAGACACAACATTGTATGCATAATAAATAAGTAAATAAATAGATAAATCAATAAAAAAAGTCCAAAGTTCAAAGTATCTTATGAGAATCCTGGCAAAGTCTGAACTGAACTCTCACTAAAATCAAAATTAAGGGGTAAAGCACATATTTCCAACCTACAGTGTGGCACAAGATACACATTACTGTTCCAAGAGACAGAACAGTGAGCACAGTGGGGGAATACTGGACAAAAGGAAGACCAAACTCCAGCTGGGCAAACTCCAACATGCATCTCCATGTGTGATGTCAAAGCAGTCTTCAGATCTCTAACTCCTTTTAGCTCTGTTGACCGCTACACCCTTCTCTCTTGGGCTGAGTCCACAGAGTTTTAGCCCCTGTTTTTGAGATGTGTCCCACGACTGTGTCATCCTTTCATACAATGGCCTCTCTGGGCCTTCATGCAGGGACATCCCTGACACAGCTGGCTTCAGCTGCTTTCCTTAGCCAGAGAGAGAGATTCCACAACCCATGGACCTGTATGTCTCTCTTAGGGTCCTTGTTTCCTAGATTCTCTGGAGCTGTGGACTGCAGGCTGGTAGTCCTTTTCTCTGTGTTTAATCTCCATATAAGAGTGAGTACATGCCATGCTTGTCTTTCTGTGACTGGGTTACCTCATTCAGTATGGTTTCTTCCAGTTCCATCCATTTATCTGGGAATTTCAAGATTTTATTGTTTTTTTCCCCCGCTAAGTAAACTCCATTGTTTAAAAATACCACATTTTCTCTAACCATTCTTCAGTTGAGGGGCATCGAAGTTGCTTCCAGGTTTTGGTTATGGCAAACAATGCTGCTATGAACATATTTGGACAGATGTCCTTGGTATTTGATTTTATATCCTTTGGGTATATGCCCAAGACTGGAATTGCTGGATCTTGCGGTAGACTGATTCCCATTTTCCACAGAAACTGCCATGCTGATTTCCAAAGTGGCTGTACAAGTTTACACTCCCACCAGCAATGGAGGAGTGCTCCCCTTCTCCACATCCTCTCCAGCACAAACTATCACTGGTGTTTTGGCAGGTGTAAGATGGTATCTCAGAGTTGTTTGGATTTGCACATCCCTGATAGCTAAGGATGTTGAACAATTTCTTAAGTGTCTTTCAGCCATTTTAGAATCCTCTATTGAGAATTCTCTATTTAGTTCTGGACCCCAGTTTTTCATTGGATTATGTGGTGTTTTGGTGACTAGCTTCTTGAATTCTTTGTATATTTTGGAAATCAGCACTCTGTCAGATGTTGGGTTGGTGAAGATCTTTTCCCGTTTTGTTGACTGCCATTTTGTCTTGCTTCACAGTCCTTGAAGGAACAATACTCAACTTTATATGGAAAAACAAAAAACCCAGGACAATCAAAACAACCCTGTACAATAAAGGAACTCCCAGAGGCATCACCATCCCTGACTTCAAGTTCTACTAGAGAGCTATAGTAATGAAAACAGCTTGGTACTGGCACAAAAACAGAGAGGTCAACCAATGGAATCCAATTCAAAATGCTGATATTAACTCACACACCTGTGAACACCTAATTTTTGATGAAGAAGCTAAACTTACACAATGGAAAAAAGAAAGCTTCTTCAATAAATGGTGCTGGCATTACTGGATGTTTGCATGTAGATTGCAGATAGATCCATATCTACCACCATGCACAAAAGTTAAGTTCAAATGGATCAAAACCCAGCCACACTGAATATCATAGAAGAAAAAGTGGGGGTGGGCAGTGGTGGCACATGCCTTTAATCCCAGCACTCAGGAGTTAGAGGCAGGTGGATCTCTGTGAGTTCCAGACTTGCTTGGTCTGAAAGAGCTAGTTCTAGGACAGTCTCCAAAGCCAGAGAGAAACCATATATATAGATAGATAGAGATATATAGATATAGATATAGATATGGAGGTATCCTTGAACTAATTGGTACAGGAGATCACTTTCTGAACATAAGGCCAGTAGCACAGACACTGATATCAACAATTAATAAATCTTCTGTAAGGCAAGGGACACAGTCAACAAGACAAAAGGGATCATGTCTTTTAAATAAACATCAATCTAAAGTAGACTAAGCCTGGAGTCACCACTGGAGGCAGCACCATGTTTCCCAGGGCCAGGGAGGGAGAGGGGACCTAGTGCTGAACAGATCCAACAGGACAGATCTGAGATGACACCCTGTGGATCCCTCCTCTCTGCCATCCTACAACTCTGCTTAAATTCTAAATGACGGGAAAGAGGGAGAGAGCCTGCAGGGAGAGGACTGGAAGGAGGCAGGAGCTCAGGATACAGAAGTTCATGTCCTTAGGTCTCAGTCTCCTGAGTGCAGGGGCCTAGAAGGGTCCTAATGGGAAAGGAAGGAGAAACACATTTGAATGCTGTTACTCAGGGGCACAAGAGATAAGGAGGCAGGAACCACTTACAGGAACAAGAACAGGCCAAGTGCTCCATAAAAAGTAAGAAGACAACAATAAACAGCGAATATGGGGTAAAGAGCTACAGCCAGGTTAGAGCCCAGGCTGACCTGTCCCACCAGTCCTGGCTGCTCACACTCCTGGGACAGGACAGGACTCTGGCCATCCCTGTGTCCCTGTGATCACAGACCTCATCATGTGGTTCTAAGTGATGAGGAGAACAGAGCCAGGAGGTGACAGAGCTGAGGAGTGACCATGTCACAGCCAATGTCAAATTGAGCTGCACCTGGGCACAACCCTGCTCTCACTCAGCTCCCACAGCCTCATCCTGTGACACCAGAGACACAGAACATGATGAGCACATTTCTGGGAGGTTCTCCATGCTGTCCTTCACTTCCTCCTCAAACTCTAAGTATCTCAATAATACATTTAACAGCTATCAGCCTGTCAGCTCAAGGATGTGAACAATCAAATTCGAATTGAGATCCTTAGTTTCAGTGAGGAACTTAGAACCTGAAGCTCAGAGCAGGAGGAGGTAACAGGATAATGTGTCCCTTCCTGCCTGCTGGAACAGGAGGGTTGGCCATGGAAGGGAACACAGGCAGTGCAGGGACAGGGTCCTGGTGTGAAGGGCTGGGCTGGGCTCCCAGTTGTTCATATTCAGCCCATAGGATCACAGGGAACATCAGACACTTTTGCTAAAAGTGAACCTAGGGGCCCTGGATGTCACAGGAGAGGCCTAAACACACTGTCTGTCACTCCATCCATTCCTGGCAGCTGTCCTCATGCTACAAAGAAGAGTCATGAACAATCACTGTGAAGACAACATTCCAACAACCCACCACTCACTCACAGGCAATTCTGGGGGTCTCTGAATCCCAATCATGTCCAATTTGCCCCTCCCCAGTTTGGTCTCAGAGTGTCCTCTTCAGTCTGGGAGAGACACATCTGAGCTCTGGTAACTGTCACTGAATACACACACACAAACACACAACACACACACACACTCTCTCTCTCTCTCTCTCTCTCTCTCTCTCTCTCTCTCTCTCTCTCTCTCTCTCTCTCTCTCGAAGGTAAAAAACATGGCCCCTAGGAAATTTTGCTGGAGGAGCTAATATTGGTGACAGAGGTCTGCAAATACTCCAGGTCCACCCCAAGGGTCTCAGGGACAATCCTTCTTTCCACACTTACCTGGAGCTGGAACATAGTTCCCTCCTCTTCCACCTGTAAGAAGAAAAGCTGTGAGAGACCAGGGAGGAACCTGACCCTAGGAAATTTCAAGAAACAATATCAGACCCAGGTTAGAGACAGGAACAATGGGGGTGTGGATGTGTTTCCATGAGGCAGAGCACACTAAGAGAACTCACACCCCGACATTTCCTACCTGTGTTTCTCCTCCTCTTCCTCACAACAGCCACCACAGCTCCAATGATGGTCACAGCTCCAAGGAGAATCAGAACACCAATGACTGCCATGATGGGGACAGTGGACTGAAGAGGCTCTGGGAAGGGAAGGACAGGAAGGGAAGGTGAGGGTCATGACCCCAGCTCCCAGCCCTGACCCTGCTCAGGCTCTGCAGAAGGCTCCATCTTTCCCTGACCCCAGCTCTGCACCTACTCCCTCCTTACCCCATCTCAGGGTGAGGGGCTCAGGCAGTCCCTCATGGTGCACATGGCATGTGTATTTCTGCTCCTCCCCAGAAGGCACCACCAGAGATGCCCACTTCTGGAAGGTTCCATCCCCAGAAGGTCTGGTCTCCACCAGCTCCATGTCCTGAGTCTGTTCCTCCTCATCCCTCGTCCAGGTCAGGGTGATGTCAGCAGGGTAGAAGCCCAGGGCCCAGCACCTCAGGGTGACATCACCTTTAGATCCAGGATGATGGGTCACATGTGCCTTTGGGGGATCTGTGTGGAAGATTTAAGAAATCCCACCATAACAAGGTAAACTGAAATCTGCAAAGACAAAGCTTAATTAATGATTAAACTATTTGTCTGAACACTTCTGACTGTCATCCCACTAATGACCTGCAGGTCATCACAGATCTGCATTCTGGACACAGAAGCTACCAGAAAATCACATGACCCAGTATGTCACATGATCTTCCTTATGTGATGTTTTATAGCATAAGTTACATGGTCAAAGAACAGAAAAAGGGATGGAAAATAATTTACATATGTGATTAAATTCATATCAATATAAGAAATTATGAAGAATGGGATACATAAAGAGTACCACCTACCAATGCTGCCACCATTGAGACAGAACCGCTGTGGCCATCTTGCTGACCAGCATAACTGTCTGTCCAAATGAGCAGACAACACCAAGTGTGCAGCAGAAATGGGGTGAACCTCTGACACTGGGGCAGAGAAAATGACTCCCCAGACCTTTCCTCTGGGGGACAAGATACAAGGAATAACCTCAGAACAGAGCCCAGCCCGAGGGGGAGGAGTTGCCCTGGGCGCCTGCACCTGTGTGCAGCAGCTGCTCCTTCCCATGCTCCAGGTATCTGCTGAGGCCCTCCAAAAACGTGTCCTCCAGGTAGGCTCTCAATCTCTCTGCAAAATCAGTCCTCTCAAACTTGCTCTGGGTGATCTTCGCCACCATGTGCGCTGCAGTCCATGTCCTCAGGTCCTTGTTTAGGGCGATGAAATCTTTGCCATCGTAGGCATTTTGACTGTACCCGCGGAGGAGGCGCCCATCAGGCCCCATTTGACAGCCAGACATCCACTGGAAGGTGTGAGAGCCTGTGGGAGCCAGCGGTCAGTCCCGCCCACCTGCCCTGCAAAGGGGCCTCCTGCCCACTTGTGGTCCTGCATCCCATGCATCCTCTAAACAGAAAGGGAAACTGGGTCCTGGTCCCCGTTCTCCTCTTCCCTGACCTCGGATAGGACCCAGGCGACTCTGGCCCATACTTAGGGACCAGAAGGTCTTGACCTCCGACCCTGGGTCACTCACCACCCTCGCTCTGGTTGTAGTAGCCAAGTAGGGTCCTCAGGTCAACTTGGAAACTCTGCTGGTTGTCCTTGGCTCTCCGTGTCTCCCTCTCCCAATACTCCGGCCCCTCCCGGCTCCATTCTGGGATTCTCTGCGAAGCTGTCAAAGCGCACGAACTCTGTGTTGTCCACGTAGCCGACTTCCAAGTACCGGGGCTCCCCGAGGCCGGGCCGGGACGCGATGGTGGAGAAATACCACATGGAGTGCGAGCCTGGGGGCGGCAGGGAGTGAGACCCCGACCTCCTCCCGGGACACCGGGCAGGTGCGCGGCCGGGAGGAGAGCGGGGCGCGGGGCTCGGGGCTCAGGACGCAGGAGGGGAAGGGGCGGGAGGGTCTGGCCGGGCGATCTGGGGCTGTGGCTTCCCCGGTCCCGCCCCCGCCCTCCCGGCAGACGCCTTTCCCTCCCGACCCCTCACTCACCCGCGCGGGTCTGGGTCGGGGCCAGGGCGGCCACCAGCAGCAGGAGCAGCGCGCACAGCTCCATAGCCCCCATATCGGATCTGGGCGTCCCAGTTTCCTGCTTGGACTTTATACTGGGTGCCCCAGGCGACGCTGATTGTTTCCCCGGGGTCTCGACACCCAGTGGAGATGAGAATCCAGTCGTCATCAGTGTCTGGGCAGAAGGAGCTGACACAGGTCAGGAGCTGGAGAAGTGAAACTGGGGACAGGGGCATCCCCAGCGCTGGGCTTCCCCACCCGGACCTCACCGCCCTGGACCAAGACTTGTCTTTTGGGGCTGCAGTACCACATTCAGGAAGCCCTGCCATAAAAAATTTTTTAAAATCTTAAAAAAATAAAAAGAGCCCTGGGGTGGTGGTGCACAGCTTCGATACCAGCTCTTGGGTGGATTTCTGGGAGTTCCAGGCTAGTCTGGTCTTCAGACAAGGTTCCAGGACGACTAGGACTACACAGAGAAACCATGTCTTGAAGCACTAACAAAACAAAACAAAAAACCTAACAAACTGACGAATGGTAAAACCTAACCAGAACGAGTGGAACTGTTAATATAGCATCTCTCGAGTGGAGATGCCTCCTACCAGTTTTGATAGTTTTTCCCCATA
The DNA here is from genome assembly GCF_017639785.1 of Mesocricetus auratus. Taxonomy (NCBI): domain Eukaryota; kingdom Metazoa; phylum Chordata; class Mammalia; order Rodentia; family Cricetidae; genus Mesocricetus; species Mesocricetus auratus. Next base: position 3,050,173 of record NW_024429208.1, on the reverse strand, counting down.
ATTTCATCATCTCTCTTTACACGTGCGTTAAAGCGGAAGGCAGAGACTCACCCTAATCAACTTGGCACTTGTGAAGCTTGAGGGAGGAGGATCACGTTGGATTTGAGACCAACCTTGAATTGCATAGAGAACCGGGCTAGCCTGGGCTACAGGTGAGATCCTTTCTCAGAACCCACTCCCTTTCAAAACAAAAGAAAACGCGAGGGCTGGAGAGATGGCACAGTGGTTAAGAGCACCAGCTGCTCTCCCAGAGGACTGGGGTTTGAGTCTCAGCACCCACAAGCCTGTTCACTCCAGTTCTAGGGAATCCCGTTCTCTCTTCTGGCTTCCCAGGGTCACCAGACACGTATATGGAGACAAACCACCCATAACCGTAAAGTAATATGATAAAATTTAAAAAGAAAGCAGAAGATAATTGTCACAATAAATAAGCAAATTCAGTGTGGCAAAGGACAATTTGTTAAACTCACCTGCAAGGGATTCTACAGGGTCCCAGGACTGCGGCTTCCGCGAACTCAGCGCGCCCTCTAGTGTCCCCTAGGCTCCATCACACTATCGGTGGGAAACCCTGATTGTACTTAGGGTATACCTGGTTAAGCTTGAAGCCAGTCACCAAATTTTCAGAGTCACTATGGCCCCTTCTGTTAACCTTGTAATTTTCTCAAACCCCTCAAACTATGTCACTCCATCTGAGGGCGAGAGGAGTCCCCCTGGTTACATTGTAGCCCCGACAGCGACAATACAAGGCCAAGCAGAAGGTCACTAACCAGAAACAGTGCCCTGTGCTGTGTGAAAAGTCCCTGCCTCTGGTTGATCTCTGACTCCACGCCTGCTCCCTCCCCGAGTGTCTGTCATTGTTGGTGAGCTCTCTAGGATGGACAGGTTGTGGCCTGCTTTGTGGTGTATTCTCCAGGCAGCCCTCTCCCTGTCTTCTGACTTGAGACACCAGCCAGTCAGGCTTGGGACAAGGACTCTCACATTGTGGCCCTCAGGACAAGCAGAGGATGTTAGCACTTCTTAGGAGTTCAGTATTCAGGGCCATGAACTGGCTGAGCGGCTGAGCTCTTGTCTCCTACCATGACGACGTGAACTATACTTGTAGAATTGTTCTTTTGACACAGTACATTACTATGTAGCCCCGGCTGACCGGGAACTTGTTATGTAGACCAGGCTGGTCTCAGACTCACAGAGATCGCCTGACTCTTTCCCCCGAGTGCTGACTCCCGGGGTTAAAGTCAGGCACCACAACACCAGGATCAGATTTCTATAAAACATATTTATTTCTGTTCTATGGGTGTGATTGTTTTTCCTTTGCATGGATGTATGGATGTGCACGTGGTTCCTGAAGAGGGCATCGGGGTCCCTTGGAGCTGGAGTTACAGGAGGCTGTGAGCCTCCATGTGGGTGCTGGGAACTGAACCTGGTGCTGTGGGAGAGCAGTCAGCACACCTACTCATCCCTGACCACCTCTCCAGCAGCCTTGGAGAAAAGCAGTTTCTTCTTTAAAAATAATATATTGATTCTATGCTGTGGTAGCTTGAGAGTAATTGGTCCCCGTGATCTCATAGGGAGTGGCACTATTAGGAGGTGTGACTCTGTTGGAATGGGTATGGCCTTGTTGGAGGAAGTGTATCACTGTGGTGGTGGAGCTTTGAGGTTTCCTATGCTCAGGACACGACCCAGTGTTTCAATTGACTTCCTGTTGCATGCAAGATAGGACTCTTGGCTGCCCCTCCAGGATCAAGTCTGCCTGCACGCTGCCCTGCTTACCATCATGATAATAATAAACTGTAAGCGAGCCACCCCAATTAAATGTTTCCTTTATAAGGGTGGCCATGGCCCCTGGGTTCATAACCCAGCTCCCACATGGCTGCTCACAACAGTCCATAATAAGATCTGATGTCCTCATCTGGCCTGCAGGCAAGCATGCAGATAGAACACTGTATACATAATAAATAAATAAATAAATCTTAAAAAAAAGAGTGGCCATGGCCATGTTTCCTCACAGCAATAGAGACCCTAACATGTGTCTTACTTGTTTGTTTGTTTAGCTTTGGTGGTCCAATGTGTTTAATTAGCGTTGCTCACAGGAGTGCAGTCTACTTACCCTGTCTACTGCCACCACTGTCTGTCTAGCCATCCTCAGGGAGGGAGTGTTTCCCTCCTGCATGAGGCGTTGTGAGGGGTCAGTGTGCAGCAGGGTTCCAGACTGCAGTGGCCATGCCAAACCCGGGAGCTCCTTTCACAGTTCTCCACCCCTCCTGACAACCTGCCATGCTCCTGGGACGTGAGGGGCGTGGCATAGATGTCCCAGTGGGTAGTGTGGCACACGGGGGTTCCCCACAGCCCCTTCTAGCACTGAGAACACTCCACAGCAGGGGGGATGCTCTCAGTCTAATTATGGCTTAATTTCTCTATGTCCTGTAATTAACGTATGCGGTGTCCTCAGCAACGGGTCTTGTAACCTGCTTCTTGTGGGCAACTGGGAGCACTGGTAATTCCCCGTGTTGTTGTTGGGGCCATCTGCCAGACAATTCACAGGGTCATGGCTCACACCTGGAATTGGTGCCATTTTATTTTAATAACCCATGGCTTTGGGGAATAGCCTTTTGAGAAAGCACTCACTTAGTTGTCCTAGATGGCTCAGAACTTGCCATGTAGACCAAGCTGGCCTCGAGCTTACAGAGATCCCCCTGCCTCTGACTCCTGAGTGTGCATTTCTTCTTTTGAGGGATTTCTGTTCATCCCCATGCCCCACTGTGTGATTGGGCTATTTGCTTTCTTAGTGTCTAGTTTTTGAGTTCCTGTGTGCTCTGGGTGTTAGTCTCTGTCTGATGCAGCGCTGGTGAAGACATTCTGTGACCTCTCTTCACTCTGTTCACTGTTCTCTTTGCTGCTCAGAGACTCTGAATTCCATGAAGTCCTGTTTGGTGATCATTGTCTTATTTCCTGGCTGACTAGAGTCCCATTTGACAAAACGCTTTTCTCTGCCTCTGTCTTTCTTGTTTTTGTTTTGAGGTGGAGTCTCTCGATGCAGTTTGGCTGTCCTGAACCTTCAACAGGCTGACCGAGCTCACAGATATCCCCCTGCCTCTGCCTAAAGGCATGTGCCCCTGTGCCTGGCCACTGCTTTTAGCCCCTGCCTTTATTTTAAAGAGTTTCCTCTGCTTTTACTCCTAACATTCTCAGAGTTTTGTTTCTATTGTTTTTGTTTTTTGTATGAGTGCTCAATTTGTATGTATGTCTGCACACTAGAAAATGGCATCAGATCCCATTATAGATGCTTGTGAGCTGTCATGTGGGAGCTGGGAATTGAACCCTGATCCTCTGGAAGAGCAGTCAGTGCTCTGAATGGCTGAGCCATCTCTCCAGCTCCCTTTTTTCATTTTTCAAGACCGGGTATGTCTATAACCCTGGCTCTCCTGGAGATCCACCTGCCTCTGCCTTCCCAGTGTTGGGATTAAAGGCGTGTGCCACCACAGTCAGGTGGAGTTCCTGTTCTCACACTGGGGTGTCCGTTGCATCTGGGGCTGGTTTGAGTGCAGAGTGAGCGATTAGGCCTGAGTTTCATTCTTCCACATGAGACACCGTTTTCTCAGCTCATTTGTTGAAGATGTTTTATTTTCTGTAATATATAGACTTGGCACTTTTGTGGAGAATAGTGTGTCTGGGAAGTGGAGAGATTGTTTAGAACAGTGGTTCTCAACCCTCCTAATGGGGAAGCCCTTTAATACATTTCCTCATGTTGTGGGGACCCCCAACCAGAAAATCATTTTCATTGCTACTTCATAACTGTAATTTTTGCTACTGTTATGAATTGTAATTTAAGTTTCTGATATGCAGCCCCCATGGGGGTTATGACCCAAGGTTTGAGAATCACTGGTTTAGAAGTTGACAGTGTTTACAGCCCTTGTAGACGGCCTAGGTTCCAATCCCAGCACATACGTGGAGGCTCATGATCATCCATAACTGTAATTCTGAGGTTCTGAGGCCTTCAGACCTCCTAGAGCACTAGACACCCATGTGGTCACATACATACATACATACATACATTACACACATACATACATTCATACATACATACATACATACATACATACATACATACATGATGCAGAACACGCAAAACATAAAAGTTTTGTCTCAGTGCCATGCTGACTGTCTGTGACGGACAACTTGAAATGACATATGTTTTTGCTGTTGTTGTTTTGTTAGTTTGCTGTTGTTGTTTTTGGTTTTTCCAGACTGGGTTTATATGTATAACAGCTCTGGCTGTCCTGGAACTTACTTTTTAGACTAGGTTGGCCTTGAACTCATAGAGATCAGCCTTTGTCTGTCTCTAGAGAGCTGGGATTAAAGATGTGCACCACCACTTCCTGGCTTGTTGTTGCTGGAGCTTTTTTGTTTATTAACATTATTTATGGGTTGGAGAGATGGCTCAGCGGTTAAGAGCACTGACTGTTCTTCCAAAGGTCCTGAGTTCAATTCCCAGCAACCACATAGTGGCTCACAACCACCTTGAATGAGCTCTGATGCCCTCTGCTGGCATGCAGGCAGAAGATTGTATACATAATAAATAAATAAAATATTTTAAAAAAACATTATTTATTTATATTTTGTATATGAATGTTCTGCATGCATGCCTACAGGCCAGAGGAGAGCATCAGATCCTATTACAGATGACTGAGAGCCACCATGTGGGTGCTGGGAATTGAACTGAGGACTCTGGAAGAGCAGCCCCTGTTGTTGCTGTTTTGAGACAGGGTCTCACTGTGTAGTCCTGGCTGGCCTGGAACTCTATCTGCAGACCAGACTGGACTGGTCTCCAAGTCACAGAGATCTTCCTGCCTCTGTCTCCCAACTGCTCAGATTAAAAGTGTGCACCCCCATGCCTGGCTCCAGCATTATTCCAGTGCTCAGGATTGCTTTGACTGTCCAGGGTATTTATGCTTTTGCTTGACTTCTCTGCCTATATCCGTGAGAACAGCACTGAATTCTGATTGATGGCTTTAGATCTGTAGGTTGCTTTTAGTATGACGACCATTTCTAACATTAATTCTTCCAATCCATGAGCCTAGCAGATCTTCCCACCTTCCAGTGTCTTCCTCAACTGTTTTCTTCAGTGTTTTATAGTTGTCATCTTGAAATGTTCATGTTGGCTTATTCCAAGCTTTTTTGGTTTTGGGGTGTCGTGATGGAACTTTTCCTCCTTGATTTCTTTCTCAGTGTGGTTTTCTTGTAAACAAGGTAGCTACTGAGGGCTGCATGTTGATTTTGTGACCTGACACTTTGCTCGAGGTGGCCATCAGCTGTGGAGTTTTCTGAAGGAGTCTTGGGGTCCTTTCTATATAGACTCGTGTCACCTGCGGGTATGATGATTTGAATCCTTTCTCCGTGCATGTGAGTCCCGTTATCACCTTCCTTTTCCTGTTTGCTGAGCTCAAGTCTTGGAGTGCTATACTGAATAGGAGAGGGGAGAGTGGGTCACTAACAGGCGTGTGGGAGAGGGGTAACTCACAGTCCATTGCATCACTGAATAGCCCACTCCAACACGGGAAATGACTCGTGAAACTTCTCCCTGGAGCTCTCTGCACAGCTTCCAGGCAGCTAGACAATCAGAGAACTCTCTTCTCCACAATGGACTGGTCACGATGTGATACTCCTTTTATACTGTTGGGGAGGAGTCATTGAGAAATTTTCAAGTTTTTGTTTATTTTTATTTTGTTTTTATCAAGACAGGCTTCCTCTGTGTAGCCATGGCTGTCCCTGGAACTCACTGTAGATCAGGCTGACCTCAAACTCAGAGAGATTCGCCTGCCTCTACTGGTATTAAAGGAGTGCAATACCATCACCTGAACCAATTTTTTAAGACTTGTTTTCCTTTACATGTATGGTGATTTCTCTGCGTGTCTGTGTTTGCACCATGCGTGTGTAATACCCACTGAGGTGAGAGAAGGGCGTTGGATCTCTAGGATCTGAGCTGCAGATGGCCGTGAGCAGTCGTGTGGGTGCTGGGAATTGAACTCATGTCCATTAGAAGAGCAGTGAAAGCTCTTCCCCACTGAGCCAGCACTCCAGACCCTCTTCCCATTTGCTGTTCTCCCAGACACATGACCTTTCGTTACCTCCTGAGTGTCATGGACCTCCCTGTTCCTCCAAGACAGAAGGTTTCAACTCAGAAGGAGCTGCTATGGAACAGCTGGAAGTTTCCAGCATTCTCCCGGGCCTCATGGAGCAGACAGATTGTGACTCTGCTCCAGGCATCTGCATCCTTAGTCTTCTCAGAACACATAGCCATGCTCCTGCCTCAGAGCATCTTCATTGCAGGATCCCCAGCCTGTCAAGAACTTGGTCCAGCAGCCAGGAGAATAAATCTTTGCACTGGTCTATACAGTTGCCCTCTGGGCATCTCCCCTTCTGCCCTCCAGCTCCGGAGACAACCTGTCCTTGTTTATTCCCTTCACTGTATCACAGGTGTCTGCCCACCACAGTGCTGGCTCCAGGAGACCAGCAACACCGTATCACCACCCAGTGAGTCTCAGAAACAGAGTGTACATCTCACATCTGGAACAGACCACTGTGTCCCCTGCTTGAGGAGTGGATTTCCTCCACCCCAGATGGAGACAGTGACAGCAGACCAAGGAGAACATACACTCACCATCAGCTCAGTGAGCCCTGAGCTCACTGGTCACTCACAGGATCCTGGGTGAGTCAGGGATAAGCACTGACATCCCACCCCAGTGTGCATGTCACTCAGGCAGCTGCATCACTGAGTCCCCTGCACAGCTCCCAGCTGCTCCGCTTAACAGACTCCTCTCTCTCAGGAACCACAGCTGGTTTAACCCTGAGAGGGAAGTGCTACATTGTGTCAGCTCCGTGAACCTGTAGCTTCTTGTGTTTCCTGAGCCTCATCAGCCTCCTCCTGACTCCAGAAGGAAGGTTCCTTCACTCTAGAGAAAAATTCACACCATCACCTCCCTCTTCTACAGGAGCTCCCTTTGCTAATACAACCTCAGCCAAGTGCTGGTGTGTCAGGGGCAGCACCAGGTCCCCTCACACTGAGGTCAGGGTCACCTGAGCTCTCCACTCAGCAAAGTCCACCTCTCCCTCCCACCCCCCCCCCACCTACCTGCCTTTCTGTCTATGATCTATCATCCTTTTTTTTTTTACTTCATTTATCAAACATTTTTTGGGTATGAATGTTTGCTGGGTCCCAGGCACTAGAAGTCATCGTCCCTCACAAGACAAAGATAGCTGTATCACAACAGAGATTATCACCTCCTTGGTCATCAAACATCTCTGCTAAGACTCCTGGAGCTCATGACTTGAAGGCACGAGGCTAGAAGAGAAAACACAGGTGCCAGAACCTGGAGCAGGGGATGAAGTACTTTCCATCTCTGGTGTTCCCGCAACCTATTTTTTTAAAAGATGTATTTTATTTATTACATATGCAGTGTTCTGCCTACATACCAGAAGAGGGTGCCAGATTGAATTGTAGATGGTTGTGAGCCACCATGTGGTTGCTGGGAATTTAACTCAGGACCTCTGGAAGAGCAGTCAGTACTCTTAGCCTCTGAGCCATCTCTCCAGCCCCCCACAACCTATTTTTAAACATTCATTATTTTACATCTGTGAATGAATTCTTGCCTGTAGGTATTTGCACCATGTGTCTATCTGGTGTCCACAGGGGGCATTTCATGCTATGGAACAGGAGTTACGGATGGCTATCAGCCACGGTGTAGGTGCTGGTGTCTAACATGGTTCCTCTGCAAGAACAGCCAGTGCTCTGAAACCCTGAGCCATCTCTTCAGTCCCTGGATCATGTCTTTTAAACAAACACAAATCTAAGGTAGACTCAGCCTGTAAATCCTGGAATCTCCACTGGAGGCAGCACCAGGATTCCCAGAGCCAAGGAGGGAGAGGGGACCTTGGGCAGAACACAGATCCAACAGGACAGATCTGAGATGAGACCCTGTGATCCCTCCTTCTGCCATCCTACAACCTGGGTTAGATTCTGAAAGATGGGAGAGAAGGAGAGAACCTCCAGGGAGGGTCCTGGAAGGAGGCAGGAGACAGAAGTTCATGTTCTCAGGCCACAGTCTCCTGAGTGCAGGGATCTAGTTGGGTCCTGATGGGAAAGGAAGGAGAAATACATTTTAATGCTGTCACTCAGGGGGCATAAGGGATAAGGAGGCAGGCACCACCCACAGGAACCAGAACAGGCCCAGTGCTCCACAAAAACTAAAAAGACTACAATACACAGCAAATATGGGGTAAGAGATACAGCCAGGTCATAGCCCAGGCGACATGTCACAGCTGCCCTGGCTGCTCACAATCCTGGGACAAGACAAAGCTCTGGCCATCCCTGTGTCCCTGTGATCACAGAACTCAGCATGTGGTTCTAAGTGATGAAGAGAACAGAGCCAGGAGGTGACAGAGCTGAGGAGTGACCATGTCACAGCCGACAGTGGACTGAGGTCCATGTAGACACACCCTTTTTCACACTCAGTTCCCACACAGTCTCATTCTGTCCCACCAGATGCACCCAATACAATGAACACAGATTCTGGGAGGCTCTCCACATTAATGTTTATTTCCTCCACAATCTCTAAGTATCTCAATAATTTATTTAACTGCCAATCAACCTGTCAGATCAACAACGTGAACAATCAAGTTCAAATTGAGATCCTTATTTTCATTGGGGAAGTCAGGGTCTACAGCTCAGGGCATCAGGGAGGTGACAGGATGGAGATGTCCCCTCCTGTCTGCTGGAACATGAGGGTTGGCTGTGGAAGGGAACACAGGCAGTGCAGGGACAGGGTCCTGGTGTGCAGGACGGGGCTGGGCTGAGCTTCACATTGAGCCCATAGGATCACAGGGAACATCAGACACTGTTGCTGAGAGTGAACTGAGGGGCTCTGGATGTCACAGCAGAGGCCTGATCACACTGTCTTGTCACTCCATCCACACCAGGCAGCTGTCTTTAAGCTACAGAACAAGAGTCATGAACAATCACTGTGAAGACAACATCCCAACAACCCGCCACTCACTCACAGGTGATTCTGGGGGTCCCTGAAATACAATCATGTCCACTTTGTCCCTCCCACACCCCATATCAGGTCCCAGAGTGTCACCTTGACAGTCTGGGAGAGACACATCAGAGCTCTGGGAACTGTCCCTGCCTTGGGTAAAAACACATATATTCATAAGAAGGTAAAAACATGACCCCTAGAATATTTTGCTGGAGGAGCTATTATGGATTTCCAGAGCCCCCCTAAGCACTCCAGGTTCACATCACCCGTTTCAGGGACAATACTTCTCCCCACAGTTACCTGGAGCTGGAGCATAGTTCCCTCCTTTTCCACCTGTGAGAAGAAAAGCCGTGAGAGATCAGGGAGGAGCCCAACCCTAGGAAGTTTCCAGAACCAACAAAAGTCCCAGGTTAGAGACAGGAGCAATGGGGGTGTGGATGTTTCCATGAGCAGAGCACACATCTAAAAGGGGATGGGAGGGAATTCAGACCCCGCCCTTTCCTACCTGCTTTTCCCTTCCTCTTCCTCAGAACAGCCACCACAGCTCCAATGATGGTCACAGCTCCAAGGAGAATCAGAACAACAATGACCGCCATGATGGGGACAGTGGACTGAGGAGGCTCTGCGAAGGGAAGCACAGGAAGGGAAGGTGAGGGTCATGACCCCAGCTCTCAGCCCTCATACTGCTCAGGCTCTGCAGAAGGCTCCATCTTTCCCTGACCCCAGCTCTGCACCCACTCCCTCCTTACCCCATCTCAGGGTGAGGGGCTCAGGCAGCCCCTCATGGTGCACATGGCATGTGTATTTCTGCTCCTCCCCAGAAGGCACCACCAGAGATGCCCACTTCTGGAAGGTTCCATCCCCAGAAGGTCTGGTCTCCACCAGCTCCATGTCCTGTGTCTGTTCCTCCTCCTCCCTCTGCCAGGTCAGGGTGATGTCAGCAGGGTAGAAGCCCAGGGCCCAGCACCTCAGGGTGACATCACCTTTATGTCCAGGATGATGGGTCACATGTGCCTTTGGGGGATCTGTGTGGAAGATTTAAGAAATCCCACCATAACAAGATTAACTGAAATCTGCATAGACTAAGTTAATTCAATGATGACACTGAACTATGTGTCTGAACACTTCTGACTGTCATCCCACTAGTGACCTGCAGGTGGAGCTGGTCCCCCTCATCACAGATCTGCACACTTTCCTGGGGGACCCAGAAGCTAAGAGGGAATCACATGACCCAGCAGGTCCCATGGTCTTCCTTATGTGATGTTCTATAGCATAAGTTAGGTGGGAAAAGAATGGAAGAAGGGATGGAAAATAATTAATTTATATATGTGATTAAATTCATATCAAAATAAGAAATTATGAAGAATGGGATACATAAAGGGTGCCACCAACTACTGCTGCTACCATTGAATCACAACCACTGTGGCCATCTTGCTGAGCAGCATAACTGTCTGTCCAAGTGAACAGCAGAAAAGGGGTGAACCTCTGACACTGGGGCAAGATACAAGGTGTTGTCACCCAGGACCCCTGGACTTTGCTGTGGAGCCCAGTGCAGCACTCACTGGGACACAGCGGTGCTCACAGGGGTGTGTGGATTTTCTCTGTCACTCCAGATCTTGAGTTGCAGATGACCCTGTCTCTGAGAAAGCTCAACTCCTAATTCACTGGGGGCAACACTGAAACTTGTTGGGGCTGAGGGAGCTTAGTGTGGGTTTGGATAGTTAATTGTGGCAGAAAATAGTCTAAGCTCATGCGACTCTTTAAAGGGAACACTGAGTTGTCTAATTATCCAGTTAGCAGTCCCCCATGACACCTGTGGAGACTCATACAGATGATAATAAAAATGGAGGGTAAAACAGTGTCACCCCAGTGAGGAAGAAAAAACTAACTTAAGGAAAATGACAATTAAAAAAAAAAAGACAAAATTTAAAAACCCACATATTTTAGAGGTTTTTTTCCAGGGTACCCCATAAGTGCTCATGTGACCATTCAAGGAAGAGAGAGAATTGGGGTGAGGGAGGGATGTAAACCTCACACACAGGAAGCGGGCGTTGGTGGTACAGGCCATTAATCCCAGCACTCGGGAGGCAGAGGCAGGTGGATCTCTGTGAGTTTGAGACCAACCTGGACTACCAAGCGAGTTCCAGGACAGGTTCCAAAGCCACAGAGAAACCCTGACTCAAAAAAAAAAAAAAAAAAAAAAAAAACCTCACACACAGGAATCTGGGAGAATGTATTCTTTGGAAGGTCCTAGAAACTGGGGAACCAGCCTAGGGCAGGGCGTCCTCCTCTCCCATCAGGTAAAGGAGACTCCGGTCCCGGTGTGTAAGGCTGACACACTCAGACACTGGGTCTGGGCAGAGAACCCGGCCTGGGAGAGGCCATGGCTGACCCAGGGCTGCAGACTGAAGGAGCCACGGCTGGGGATGTGGGCATCTTCTCTCCTCCCTCCTGAGACAGACCTGGAACCTTCCAGGGAGAAGGCTGAGCCCTGGGAGATCAGTGCAGTCCCTGCCAGGCTGGATCAGGAGCCCCAGGGACCCTGTGTCACTCAGAGACAGGGGCGGGACCCCAGCTGAGGTCTCTTCTTCCTCAGGACTGAGCCCAGCCCGAGGGCAGGAGGAGGAGTCGCCCTGGGCACCTGCACCTGTGCGCAGCAGCTGCTCCTTCCCGTTCTCCAGGTGTCTGAGGAGCCACCGCACGCATGTGTCCTCCAGGTAGGCCCTCTGTGTCTCTGCAAAACCAGCCAGGTCCCACTTCTGCCGGGTGATCTGCGCCGCCGTGTCCGCCGCCGTCCACGTCCTCAGGTCCTCGTTCAGGGCGATGTAATCGTTGCCGTCGTAGGCATACTGACTGTACCCGCGGAGGAGGCGCCCGTCCGGACCCACGTGACAGCCGTACATGCGCTGGATGGTGTGAGAGCCTGGGGGGGGGGGAACCCCGCGGTCAGCGCCGCCCATCTGTTCCTCCACAGGCTCCGCCCCGCTGTCAGCCCCGCCCCCGATCATCGACAGGCCCCGCCCAACCGCGCATCCCCTAAACCGAAAGGGAAACCGAGTCCTGGTCCCCGCTTCCTCCTCCCGGACCTCGGACTCGGGACCCGGGGCGACTCCGGTCTGCACGTAGGGATGTGAAGGTCGTGACCTCCGACCCGGGATCACTCACCGCCCTCGCTCTGGTTGTAGTAGCCGAGCGCGGTCCTCAGGTTCCCTCGGTAAATCTGCTCATTGCCCTTGGCGATCCGCGTGTTCCTCTCCCAATAATCCGGCTCCACCCGCTCCATCCACGGCGCCCGCGGCTCATATCTCGGATCCTCGGCGTCGCTGTCGAAGCGCACGAACTCCGTGTCGTCCACGTAGCCGACGGAGATGAACCGGGGCTCCCCGAGGCCGGGCCGGGACACGATGGTGTGGAAATACCGCAGGGAGTGCGAGCCTGGGGGCGGCGCGCGGTGAGACCCCGACCTCCTCCCGGGACCCCGGGCAGGTGCGCGGCCGGGAGGGGAAGGGGCGGGAGGGTCTGGCCGGGCGCTGCGGGGACGCGGCTTCCCCGGTGCCGCCCCCGCCCTCCCCGCAGACGCCGTTTCCCTCCCGACCCCGCACTCACCCGCGCGGGTCTGGGTCGGGGCCAGGGCGGCCGACAGCAGCAAGAGCAGCGTGCGAGGCGCCATCGCCCCCATCTCGGATCTGGGCGTCCGGGTTCCCCGCGCCGACTTTATACCCGATGCCCGCGGCGACGCTGATTGGGTCCCCGGGATTTCGACAGCCAATGGGGGTGCGAACCGCCGCGTCGTCATCAGTGTCCGGGCAGAAGGAGCTGACACAGGTCAGGAGCTGGAGAAGTGAAACTGGGGACAGGGGAATCCCCAGCTCTGGGCTTCTCCACCCGGACCTCACCGCCCGGGACCAAGACTTTGTCTGACCCTGAGCTGGGGGCAGATCGCGTTTGTCCCGGGGTCTCTGGGCGGCCCAAGGCCACCTGCTCCTCAAATCAGGATGAAACCTAAGAGCATGACGTTTGCGGGTGAAACACAGGCAGCGTTAAAATGAATGTTCACGGAAACAGACGCTGTCACAGTCCTGGTGAGTGCGTGGGGCCGCCGTGGACACCTGCATGGGAGGTGACTGGAGTTTTCACAGCTCTGGTCAAGCCCTTTGGACACACTGTGTCATGCGTGACTCCGTGCAGGAAGGACTCTCTACCCTCCTCTGCTTTCACTTTCTACTTCAGTTATGTGTGGCTGGGGTTTGGAGACATCAGTCACAATCCACAGAAACGAAAAAGAATTATAAACATAATTTTACTCCACGCTAGGACAAGAATCCCCAGTGTGTATCTCTGCCATGAGAATCACCCTCTGTCCAGTGTCCACACTGCACAGGCCTGAGAAACTCAGGTGCCAAATGGTTATCAGGTCCAGGGCCCCACAATCCGGTGATGTTCATCTCTCTCATCTCATACAGTGTGAGAGTGATGGGGAGAGGAAGAGAGAGAGAGAGAGAGAGAGAGAGAGAGAGAGAGAGAGAGAGAGAGAGAGAGAGAGAATGAGACAGAGAAACAGAGAGAGACAGAGACAGAGAAACAGAGAGAGAGAGAAAATGAGAGGTCACAGGTTATGTAACTTCTACCACACTACCATCATTATTCTGCTTTACAGTTCCTCTCTCACTGTGTTTTATTCACTAAAGCAACTGTAGCATGGAAGTGTGTGGACACAGGGAAATGTGCTGTGTAGACAGGATCAGTGCCCTGATGTATTCGGTCTCCACAGGGTCTCCCCAGTGGGGAAGGGGTCAACTGTGCTGAGATGATGACCCAGGTCCACACAGACAATCTGAGGACTATGGAGTGAAGATCCGTGTAAAACACAACCACCTGGAACCACAGACGGTCATCTGGGAGGAAACACTAGGAGTCTGAGTGTAAGCACAAGGCTGTGAAGACTGGATCCTGAGTGATGAGCAAAGTCTCTATTTTACAGGGGAGATTCCCGAGCACCAGGCTTGGCAGTGTGAGCGCCCCCTGCAGGTGGACACAGGAGCCTGGTGTCTGTGTGGTGCTTGCAGGCCAGGGCCTCTGCTTTAGAGAGAAATCATCTCTCCCCTGTATCCTGACCCGAGTGTTGTTGCCATTGTGTTCCCGGAAGTGACTTCTCTACTGGGAGATCCAGGGCCTGACTGTTGAAGAGAAGAAGGAAGAGGAAGGGTGAGGAGATGGTGAAATGGGTCTGGCCTGTGGGTCTCTCCTGGTGTTTATTGAGATCACGTTTATCTCCCCAGCTTTGGCTGTCCTGAAACTTACTGTGTAGACCAGGCTAGCTTTGAACTCACAGAGATCCACCTGCGTTTGCAGCCCATGTCCTGGATTAAAGTTTTGAGTCACCACATCTGACTTTAGTTACTTTTCTATGGCTGTGATAAGACACTGTGACCCCAGCATCTTATAAAAGGAAGCATTTAATTTGGGCTTAGGTTTCCAGAGGGTTTGAGTCCATGGTGGCAGAAGAAAGGAATGGTGGCTGGAGCAGCTGAGAGCTCACATCTTGATCCACAAGCAAATGTCAGAGACACTGGGAATAGTGGGAGTCTATTAAAACCTCAATGTCCAGCCCCAGTGACACACCTCCTCCAACAAGGCCACACCTCCCGATCCTCCCCACACAGTTCCATCACCTGGAGCTGAAGTGTCTGAACCTGTGAGCCTGTGTGTCCATTCTCATTCAAACATCCCAGCATGCAGTGTGGAGTGTGAGATGCCCTGCAGGGTTCTGCAGATGTGTGCATGTGATCTGTAGACAAACGCCCTCAACCAGGAGGACTCCACTGTGTTAGGATCCCCCCTTTCTTCTGTCACCTCCTGCTCAGCCCTTCTCTGTCCTCAGGCCTCACCCCATCAGTGCCCAGCACCCCTCACTCGAGCTCTGCACTAACCCTGCCTCTTCCTTTGCTTCCAGTTTCTGTGGTCAGCCATCTTGTCAGCTGTCTTGCTGTGAGCCAGGCTGTGTGGTTTCCTTCTGTAAAATCTCCAATGGTTGGGAATGGAGAGATGGCTCAGTGGTTAAGAGTACTGGCTGCTCTTCCAGAGGACCTGGGTTCAATTCCCAGCAACCACATGGTGGCTTCCAACTGTAACTCCAGTTCCAGGGACCCAACACCCTCACACCAATGCACTAAAATAAAAAATAAAAAAGTTATTTAAAAAAATAAGCTCCAATGGTGCTAGAGAGATGGCTCAGAGGTTGAGAGCACCTGTTCCTGTTGCAGAGGATCCAGGTTCAGTTCTCAGCACCTACATACGTGGTGTTGCACAACTATCTGAATCTTCAGTTTCAAGGCATCCAATGTCTGGTATAATTCTGTAATATATGAAGAAACAAATACACCTAATAAAATAAAACTATCGGGGCAGTGGTGGCTCACGCCTTTAGTTCCAGCACTCAGGAGGCAGAGGCATGCGGATCTCTGTGAGTTTGAGGCCAGCCTGGTCTACAGAGCAAATGCCAGGGCAGCTTTCAAAGCCACCGAGAAACACTGTCTCAAAATAAATGAAGTAAAACTTAAAGAATACATTTTTCAAGTGCTCCAACAGCTCCCTCTCCTACACATCTGGAGCGTGACACCCGGGGGGGGGGGCTGAGGGCACAGGGCTGTGTGGTCAACATTAAACCAGCAGCAAATGAAGCCAGAGCTGGATCAGAACAGGGACTGGTGACTGAAATAGACTGTGCTGAAATGAATTTTAGCAAAACAGTGTAAAACTAAAAGCACAGGAAGATGTCACCTTATGGACCTACTGTGCACAGTGGATCACAGCCTCACTCCAGGAAAAAGACACTGTGTGCTCCTCCTTGCACCTGAACTGTGTGCTGGTGTTTAATTGCTGCTGAACAAGAAAGATTCTAGCCTCCCAACTGAAAAAAGCGCAGGGCCTGATAGCCTCAGTGCAGAATTCTACCAGACATTCAAAGAACAGCTTATACCAATTCTTCTCAAAGTATTGCACGCAATAAAAGCAGAAGGGTCTTTGCCAAACTCTTTCTATGAAGCTTCAATAACCTTGATCCCCAAGCCACACAAAGACACAACTAAGAAAAGAGAACTTCAGACCAATATCACTCAAGAACATTGTTGCAAAACTACTCAATAAAATACTGGCAAATTGGATCCAAGAACACATCAGAAAACTCATCCACCATGAGCTTCATCCCAGGCATGCAGGGTTGGTTCAACATACAAAAACCCAGCAATGTAATTCACCATATAAACAAGCTGAGAAACAAAAATCACATGATCATCTCACTGGATGCTGAAAAAGCCTTTGACAAGATCCAACACCCCTTCATGATAAAGGTCTTGGAGAGATCTGGGATAACAGGAACTTACCTCAACATAATAAAAGCTATATATTGCAAACCAACAGCCAACATCAAACTAAATGGACAGAAACTCAACATGATTCCTCTAAGTTCAGGAACAAGACAAGGCTGTCCCCTCACCCCATACCTCTTCAATATTGTACTTGAAGTTCTAGCTAGAGCAATATGACAACAAAAGGACATCAAGGGGATACAAATTGGAAAGGAAGAGGTCAAACTTTCAGTATTTGCAGATGATATGATAGTTTACATAAATGACCCAAAAAACTCCACCAGGGAACTCCTGCAGCTGATAAATACTTTCAGCAAAGTGGCAGGATACAAGATCAACTCAAGAAATTCAGTAGCCCTACTATATACATACGATAAAAGGGCTGAGAAAGAAATCAAAGGAACATCACCCTTTACAATAGCCACAAACAACATAAAATACCTTGGAGTAACGCTAACCAAACAAGTGAAAGACCTGCATAGCAAAAACTTTGAGTCATTAAAGGAAGAAATTAAACAAGACACCAGAAGTTGGAAAACTCTCCCATGCTCTTGGATAGGTAGGATCAACATAGTAAAAATGGCAATCTTACAGAAAGCAATGTACAGATTTAATGCAATCCCCATTAAAATCCCAGCACAATTCTTCACAGACCTTGAAAGAACAATAATCAACTTTGTATGGAAAAACAAAAGACCCAGGATACCCAAAACAACCTTATTCAAAAAGCAACATCTGGAGGCATGGCCATCCCTGACTTCAAGCTCTATTATAGAGCTGTAGTCCTGAAAGCAGTTTGGTGTTGGCACAAAAATAAATAGACAGGTGTTAAGAGAAGCTTTTTCTTTTGCTAGCCGCTTTGGTTTATCCCCCGCCGGTCGCCTGGGCTCTGCCGCGCCAGCCTGTTTCTAGATCCGCATGAGTCCCAAATAAACACACAGGAGGCTATATTAATTATGAAGCTGTTGGCCTTGCTTGTCTCTTACTGGCTAGCTCTGCTTTACCCCATAATTGTTAATCTAAGTATGTTTCTTACCGGAGAATAGTTCCCGGCTTCCTACCCATGCGGTTACATCTCGAACTCTCTTGTCTTTCTCTTTCCCAGAATCCTCCTCGACTCCTAGTCCCTCCCATCTTGGTTCCCTATAGGCTCAACAGTACTTTATTGACATAAGACTTCCCCAACATCTCCTCTTTTCTGTTTAAACAAAAAGAAAGGTCTTAACTTTAACATAGTCAAATTGTATATGACAGAACAGTTATCAAGTAAGAACACAGTTACAACATTTTGTCTATTAACATTTAGCAAGATCTAAAGAAAATATCATCCATCCCATCCTTGTGAGTCTAAAGTTCTATATGTAGCTTATCTCTTATCATAACTAAGGAAAACTATAATTATAGCTATCTGTCTTCAACTCTATCAAAGACCACAGAAGGGTAATATATAAACACTAGGATTGGCAGAGATATCTTACTGCCTGGACAGTCACCCGAAGTTCCTCTGTAACGTTGGGGCATCCATCTTCAGCCCATAGGCCACAATGTATCTGGAACACTTCTCAGCAAAGCAGGAAATTTCAAACTGTCCATCTGCATCAGCAGTCTGTCAGTCATTTTTCTGTGTCCTGCAGAAAGTCCCGTAGACTCTTTCATGCAGCAGGAACCCTGTAAGACTTAGTTCAGCAGTCACATCCCTATGGGTCCTGCATGTCCAGATTATACAACAATAGTCAAACAGTCTAGGCAAGAGCAGTTTCTTGCCCAAATGGCTAATCTTGCCATGTTGAAAGCAAACTCCATAACAAGTTTCTTCGATGCCCATCTTCCTCTCAGACATAATTGGTGCTGCCAGGAGCAGACAATTCTCATTGTCAAAAAAAACCTTAGACCATTTTAAATGCCATGTTCTGAAGGTCTTTGAGAGGTTTGAAGACTGTCTATCTGTCTCAAATATATTTCTGTATATCTAGAAAACCTAGCTTATGTAACTAGAAATTCTATTATAAGTAACTATAGTCTGTATTCAATTATGCATTACGTTGTAAAAGATCAGTATAAGCACAATACTTAATCAAGAGGAGAAATATAAGCATCACAAAATTGACTTTGAATTTGTATCAATAAATGAAAAATAATACCCATAACATAATTCCCCTTTTTTACCATTAAAAAAGATTGGCTATGATCACTAGCCAATTATAAACAATCCCATTTAGATGAAAACAAAGATTTATAAACAAGATGGGAATTGGGACGTCGTTCATTCCAAACTGCTTCCTGCTGGAAGGGGGCGCTGTTCATACCATGGGGATCATGACAAAACTCAGAAACCTGTATAAGTCCGTATTTTCGGGGTCTGTAAGGCTGTATCATCTTAGCTGTCTCAGTCGTTGAAACACCTGGTCCACTGCTTCCGGGGGTCTTGGTTCGTGAAACCACAGAAGCCTGGAAGGAATTCTCAGCTTTTCATTTTCTGTAGAAACATAAGCAAAAACTCCTTTTCCGAGTAACATATCCTTATACTTAAATTTTGAAGTCAAGTCATTTTCAAAAGATAGAAGTTGGATTAATTTAGCAGCATTTATAATCAAGTGTACTTTAGCAGCTGTTCCTTCCTGAGCAATTAAAAAATTGAAAAACACAATAGCGTACAGTATCCAGACTCTCTGTGTATTTTCCATCTTTACGTGGCTTATTTATTTATCTAATATTACTTTATTTCTTTCACTTTTATTTATTTTTCTCTGAGACAGGGTTTCTCTGTGGAAACCTGCCTGCCTCTGCCTCTGGAGCAATCCTACCGGCATGCGCCACCACAACGCCGGCTTTTGTATTTATTTACCACTTTGTCGTTTCAGTTTCTCTCTCAATCTCACATATATTTTTAAACACACTGTAAACCTTTAGAAGTTTTTCTTCATCCAAGTCTGACTTTACTGTAATGTTTTTCTGGCCACGTGTCTTATCTGTAAAACCGCGGCTGTTTTAAACTGCCGGTGTTTTTTTTTTTTTCCGTCAAGATGGCGGGCGTAAGCATGACTCCAGCTTACCGCCTCAGTCCATGCTGACCTCCAGCAAAAGCTGCCACTTCCAGCTGTACGTACACACCTTTCAATCGTTAGCAGAGTCTTTTAAAACAACCTTGCTGTTTTTTTTGTTTGTTTGTTTTTTGTTTTTTATGCCGAGTCAGGAAGACTCCGGTAAGCAAGCCACGTGAATCTCGGCTTGTCGTTAGCAAAACAGAGCACACCTGAGAAAAATGCTGCTACCAAAAATCTGTGCTTCTCTCCGTTCTTCTGTTTCTAAAATTCCTTTAAAGCTTTTGTTGTTTTGCGTGGAAATTCAATCCCACTCCTGACACCATTATGTTATGAGAAGCTTTTTCTTTTGCTAGCCGCTTTGGTTTATCCCCCGCCAGTCGCCTGGGCTCTGCCGCGCCAGCCTGTTTCTAGATCCGCATGAGTCCCAAATAAACACACAGGAGGCTATATTAATTATGAAGCTGTTGGCCTTGCTTGTCTCTTACTGGCTAGCTCTGCTTTACCCCATAATTGTTAATCTAAGTATGTTTCTTACCGGAGAATAGTTCCCGGCTTCCTACCCCATGCGGTTACATCTCGAACTCTCTTGTCTTTCTCTTTCCCAGAATCCTCCTCGACTCCTAGTCCCTCCCATCTTGGTTCCCTATAGGCTCAACAGTACTTTATTGACATAAGACTTCCCCAACAGACAGGTAGACCAATGGAATCAAATTGAACACCCTGATATTAACCATACATGTATGAACATCTGATTTTCGACAAATAAGCCAAAAATATACAATGGAAAAAAGAAAGCATCTTCAACAAATGGTGCTGGCATAACTGGATGCTGGCATGTAGAAGAATGCGGATTGATCCACATCTATCGCCATGCACAAAACATAAGTCCAAGTGCATCAAAGACCTCAACATCAATCCAGCCACACTGAACCTGCTAGAAGAGAAAGTGGGAGGCACCCTTGAACGAATTGGTACAGGAGACAGCTTCCTGAACATAACTCCAGTAGCACAGACACTGAGATCGACAATTAATAAATGGGACCTCCTGAAACTGAGAAGCTTCCGTAAGGCAAAGGACACAGTCAGCAAGACAAAAAGGCACCCCAGCAATTCCACTCTTAGGCATATACCCAAAAGAGCACATTCATACAAGGATGTCTGCTCCACTATGTTAATAGCAGCATTATTTGTACTAGCCCGAACCTGGAAGCAACCTAGATGTCCCTCAACTGAAGAGTGGATAGAGAAAATGTGGTACATTTACACAATGGAGTACTATTCAGCGGAAAAAAAAAACAATGGAATCTTGAAATTTGCAGGCAAATGGATGGCACTAGAAGAAACTATACTGAGTGAGGTAACCCAGGCACAAAAAGAGAAACATGGTATGTACTCACTCATATATAGATTTTAGACAGGAATCATGGGAGTGCCAGCATACAATAACACTTCCAAAGAGTCTAGGAAACAGAACC
Source organism: Mesocricetus auratus (assembly GCF_017639785.1). Lineage (NCBI taxonomy): Eukaryota > Metazoa > Chordata > Mammalia > Rodentia > Cricetidae > Mesocricetus > Mesocricetus auratus. Next base: position 3,029,255 of record NW_024429208.1, on the reverse strand, counting down.
TTCATCCAGCAACTGATGAAAGCAGAGGCAGATACCCACAGACAAACACTGAACTGAACTAGAATCCAGTGTCAGAAAGAGAGAACTGATGGGCAAAGGAGTTAAGACTGGGCTGGTTTAACCCACAGAAACAGTTGACCTGAACAAGGGGGAGCTCTTGGACACCAGATTGATGGCTGTGTGGAAAGCATGGGACTGACCTAGACACCCTGAATGTGGGTGTCAGTGAGGAGACCTAGGTAATCTATGGGGCCTTGGGTAGTATTTATCCCTGGAGTACAAATAGACTTTGAGTGCCCATGCCACAATATGGGAGGCTCTCTCAGCTGGGACTCTTGGGGAAGGGCCTAGCCCCTGCCCTGGATGAAATGACAGTCACTGGAGATCCACCATGGAGGGCCTCACCCTCCTTGGTGATCAGAGTGGAGATTGGGTGGGGGGCTGGGGGTTCTGGTTGGGGAGGGCAGGGGAGGAGGGGAGAGAGAGGGAGCTGGGATTGACATGTGAAACAAGATCGTTTCTAACCTAAATAACAAAAAAAAGAAACATTCTAGCAAGTCACTTAGGTTATCACTTGTAAGAGTCCATGACATAGCCAACATCCAGAGAGTTCCTGCAGCCAGTGATGTCCCCTGTCCCCATCTTTCCTCTTACTTCAGCCAGCCAGAGCCTCATCTTTTTAATGTGACAGAGAAGCCTCAGAGTCTAGGGCCATAGTTCAGCCTCCTGTAGAAAGAGATGCAGGACTAAATCTGAGCTGAAGAGTAACCATGCCTGGCTGAGCTGCCTCACAGGCCCTGTCTACACTACTCCAAGGCTCTACGATCTCTGGCTGACCTGCCCTCATCAAAATTACAGCCAGATGGAACTCAACATCCTTTTCCACCTGTGAGAAGAGAACATCTTTGCTTGTTTTCAGGGAGGAGGCAGAGCCATGAAAACCAAAAGAGGCTACAAAGCCTGGACCCAGGGAAGTTTCCTGATCTCTGAAATAGACTCTGATGTCTATTCTTGTCAACTTGACTACATCTGGAATTAACTAAAAGCCCCAAACAAGGGTGTTTTTGCTCAATTTGAGGGATTTTGATTAAGTTGAATCCGGAAAATCAACTTCTGACGCAGATTTTTGATGTGGGAAGACAACAACATTTAGTCGAGAACTTGAGGCTTGAGAAACCACCTCTAACCTGGGCCACGCCTTCTGCTGGCAGCCAATACAAGGACATGGAAGGAGGAAGCTTGCTCCCCAAGCCTGCTGCTCTTGTTCTTGCTAGCAGGTCCATTCCTTCACTGGCATCAGAACCGACTACTTCAGGATTTAGCATTTACTGAAGACCAGCTGAGACATCAAGCCTCGTGGACTGAACAACTACTGGATTCTTGGACTTTCTGTTCACAGGCAGCCACTGTTGGATTAAGTGGACCACAGCATGATAGTCATTCTAATATATCATAAGTGGATAGATCGATAGATAGATAGATAGATAGATAGATAGATAGATAGATAGATAGATAGATAGATATTCATTGATTTAGTTCTCTTACTCTACAGAACCCCGATGCGTACAGACTTTTCTTTTTTTCTTTTTTCTGAGACAGGGTTTCTCTGTGGCTTTGGAGGCTGTCCTGGAACTCGCTCTGTAGACCAGGCTGGACTTGCCACCACCGCCCAGCTAGTACAGATTTTTATAACTGAAGTGGTTCTGGAGCAACAGAAATATAAACATGAATCTTTTAAATATCTGGCTTAGTGTTTCCAATTTTCCAACACCTACAGCTCCCAAAGCATTCTCTGTTCCTGACACATGTCTTGGGGGCTGGGAGAGCACTGGAGGCTCATGGTGTGAACTGTTTTACGAACTTAAGAAGATAAATGCACTTGATTTTCCTGATTTATCTTGATACACCCATTGTGGTCCACAATGAAATTATTCACTATATATTAAAAACATTTTGGCAGCTTGTGGAAAAATAAGGAAAATGACGGTGCTGGTCTGTTGCTCTTAGCATCTCTGGATAAAGTGACTGAGTTAAGGAATGAACTCTGTGATAAAATTAGCCAACTTTGCTGGGCGTCGGCGCACGCCTTTAATCCCAGAACTTGGGAGGCAGAGGCAGGCGGATCTCTGTGAGTTCGAGGCCAGCCTGGTCTACAAGAGCTAGTTCCAGGACAGCCTCCAAAGCCACAGAGAAACCCTGTCTCGAAAAACCAAAAAAAAAAAAAAATTAGCCAATTTTAGTACCTCAGAACACGGTGAGTGACAACAGTTCACTTAGCGATGAAACTGACTTGCTCCAGATGGAAATGAACAATCTGAAGGTTTCTAAGGTGCCCTGGGAGAGAATCTTCTCTCCAGCAGCCACAGAGCTCACGCTGTGGAAAATCAAACGGAAGCCCTCATTATAAGGCTGCCTGAATGACAGCGAAAATTCAAGGCCCAGCAGTGAAAGTAAGAGCATTGACTGACAAGAATGGGATCCTGTAACTTGGATGTGTGGGCGGCTCCTGTTAAATCTGAGACCACAATTGGTTAAGCAGACTGTAGCTGCATTAGTACACTTTTAATTTGCAGTGGTTATACTTTTACCATTTTGGGGCACACTTGGGCCTGGCAGGGTATGGTTTAGGGAGATCCACTGCCTTGAGTTAGGCCAGGTACATGCTGTCTCCCTCATTGTCCTTTTAGGAAGCTGAAACTCAGGCCCAGTTGTACACTGGGGAAAGCCCCGATCCCTCAGAGGGCGTCAGCGCATTTGAAGAGCTTTGCGCTCATGGTTTCCTTGAGCCAGAGGTTGAGTTGGAGATGCTCTGGTCAGTTGTATGAATGAATGGGTTTAACTGGGCTCAAAGGTAGCAGGGGCCAAAGGGCAGGTGGAAAACGTTTGCTTCCTGTTTCTGCACCTTAAGTTCTGCTGGCCTAGAAGTGTTGGATCCAGAGTGAGGAGCGCTCCCACCAGAATCCACAATACACATTCCCGCCAAGCGGGAGCTCAGACTTTTCCATGGCCACTTAGGGCTTCCGATGTCCTTTAGCCAGCCGTCTAAGAAAGGAGTAGCAGCGTTAGGAAGGGTGATTGACCCATATTACCAACAGGAGGTTGGTCACACACGAGAACTGTCATGTTCAATGTCTTAAGTTGGTTTTGGACTCTCAGGTGTGCTATTACAATCAAATGACACTTTCGAGTTTTTATAAATGTTTATTTTATTCTATGAATGTGAGTATTTAGACTGAACGCAGCTATGTGTAACACATGATGCCGGCTGCCCTAGGAGGTCAGAAGAGGTCATCAGATTCCCCTGGAGCTGGAGTTTCAGGAGGTTGTGAGCTGCCTCATAGGAGCTGGTTGAGGACAAGGGAGGCAGGGGTTGAGCTTCAGGAGAGCATGGTGCCTGCAGGGAACACAGTCAGGCCTGTGTGACCTCTGTCTTAGTTAGGGTCTACTTGTAAGGCTCTGGGGGCAGACGAGTGGGCAGGCCTCTCCCCTGAAGACCTGTAACTGCCAGGTTCCACCCACAGAACAATCTAACTTCCCTAATGGCTGGACCCAGCTCCCACCCACTGTCTATTCCTGTGGCCTTCGGATCAAGATGTCACCAGCGCCGTGTCCTCCTGGGGGCCATCATGCTCCTCACTGTGATGGTAATGGACCAGACCTCTGAAACTCAATTTAACATTTTCCTTTATAAGAGAGGTGCACACCTTTAATCCCAGCACTCGGGAGGCAGCGGCAGGTGGATTTCTGTGAATTCAAGAACAGTCTGGTATACTAAGTGAGTAAGTGAGTTCCAGGACAGCCAGGGCTGTCACACAATCTAACCCTGTCTCAGAAAACAAACAGAAGAAGCCCTAAGACAGAAGTTCATCCCAGGCACTGGGGCATTGCTGTGACAGGCTGTCATATCATGTATTTGTTTGGAGGAATATGAACTTTAGGAGTTTGTGTTGGGAAAGCAGTGGATGCTTTAAGCCCTGCTTAATGGACCACACTAGTAGGAGCATGGAAGACAGTGGTGCTGAGGATGGTTTGAACTGCGGAGCTGACTCAAGAGTTTTCAGAGGAGAAGAATTTTAGGACATTGCCTAGAGACAGTTCTTGTGATATTGTGGTGAAGAATGTGGCTGCCTTTTTACCTTGTCCAAAAAGCCTGTCTGAGGCTAAAGTGAAGAGATTTGGATCAATTGCACTGGCAAAGGAAATCTCTAAATAGCCTAGTACAGGCTCGTGTGTGGTTACTAGTGTTCAAGCTTACAAAGATTTATAATGCAAAGAAGCAAGCTGAGCAAGGAAAAATACAAAATGTACAATTTGAGGAGAAAAGGAGCCACAGGAAGTGGATTGGAGCTGAGCCCTGTGTGCAAGGAGATAAACAGATTAATAAACGGATTCAAGAGAGTAGGCAAGATGCCACCCAGCTAGATCTCCCTCTTGTGAAAAGGAGTTAAAGAAAAGCTTGGAGATTGTGGGGTGGGACAGAAGAGGCAGGTGGATCTCTGAGCTTGAGGCCAGCCTAGTCTACATCCAGTTTCAGGACAGCCAAGCCTAGTGAAGGTAGAAACAGAAAGCCGGTGTAGATGTAATTGGGTGGGGTCCAGCCCCAGCACGCAGCAGACCCTGGCATCTTTGGCCACGTGAGTCTGGCTTTAGAGACGAGGATAGAAGAGCGGGGTGTGGACTCTCCCCCCACAATTAAGGAAAGCCGCTGAGCCCAAACCTGTCAGTTTTTACTAGGGTTACCTATAGGAGTGGGGCGGTGGGTTACTGTAGGGGTGAGCCCACAATCCTTTGGGGTGTGGACAGGGGTACGTGGGACAGGATATAAGGGAAAGAGACAGCAAAAGCCCTCTCTCTTGGAAGCTAACCACATTCCCCGAGCTCCTATTTCTGTAAGTAATTCATACATTCAATAAATATCTTAGACTTCATTTTTCGGATAGCATTATTACCTCATCGGCTGGTGTCAGAAGTGGGATTTGAGCCTGGAAGGTTTCACACGGGAGTCCAACCTCTCACCCACTACACCATACTGCTGTGGTTTTCAGTTCCTGTATTTTTATTTGTTCATACACAACTACTTGTCTTCTGGTATGCTGAAGCAGTAAGTCAGACAACACTCGCCACAGTAACATCTGTCAAAATGGCTAGCCATGAAAACTCCAGCACCACGTTCGTCAGATGGACTCTCGACGAAGGCGACTGATTTTGCCATCTTCATCCGCCTTGTAGTACTTCAGCACGGCCAACTTAACCTTCTTTCTCTTCTCCTTATTCTTCTTGGGAGTGGTGTAAGACTTCTTCTTCCTCTTCTTCGCACCACCACGAAGACTAAACGCAAGGTGAAGGTGGGCTCCTCTTGGCTGTTGTAGTCAGACAACTCACGCCCAACTTCCAGCTGCTTTCCAGCAAAGACCAGCCTCTGCTGGTCAGGAGGAATTCCTGCCTTAGCCTGGATCTTGGCCTTTACACTTTCTATAGTGTCTGAAAACTGATATATAGAAAAGATCTCTGATTTGATATTAAAAAGTAAGTTAAGGCTTAGTCACCTAACTGGGAAGAACCCAGCAGAGATTATTGTACCTTAAACAAATGAGGAAATTTCCTCCTCATGGAAGGATAATGAATATTGGCAAAGGGCCTGAAGTGACTTTTTGGGAATGATTAGTAACAATTACCCCAAAACAGAAAGAACCAAGTTTATAAAGAAAACAATTTGGATTCTTCTTAGTATTGTTAGAAAAGCACCTATCTCTGGATTTCTTACATTCTACACTGATGCAAATAAGTCAGGTAAGGCAGGATATAAATCAGGAAATATAAGTAAAATAGATCAAAGCCCTTAGAGTTCTGTGCAAAAGACAAAGTTGCACGCCACTCTCATGGTACTTAAAGACTTTACAGAGCCTCTCAATGATTCTCGGCATGCAGAGAAAGTCGTCTTACACATTGAGACTGCAGAATTTGTTCCTGCTGATACAGAATTAACTTCATTGTTTATACAATTATAGGAAACTATCAGGAATAGGACTCATCCTATATAAATAAAACACACATCAGATCCCTTATGGGTCTGCCAGGTCCTCTAGCACAATGTAATGATGAGATTGTCAATTATTAACAGGAAGTGTGTTGGAAGCTTCAGAATTTCATAAGAAACACCATGTAAATAGCAAAGGCTTAAAGAAGGATTTTTTTTATCATTTGGCAACAAGCCAAGGCAATAGTAAGAAACTGCCCCACCTGTTCAGTCTATAATTAAACTCCATTACCAGCAGGCAGTAATCCCAAAGGTATTCACAGGAATGAAATTTGGCAAATGGATGTGCTTCACTTTCCAGAATTTGGAAGTTTGAAATATGTATACCATACCATAGACACATTCTCAGGCTACCAATGAGCTACTGCCCTCAGCTCTGAAAAGGTTGATTCTGTTATCACACAACTCTTAGAGGTGATTTCTGTTGTGGGTATACCTGCACAAATAAAACCTGACAATGCTCCAGCATATGTCTCCAACAAATTGGAAAAGTTTTTCAAATATTATAATATAAAACATGTAACTGGTATACCACACAATCCTACAGGACAAGCAGTAGTTGAGCGATCTAACCGTATCTTAAAAGAAATGCTTCAGCCGGGCGTTGGTGGCGCACGCCTTTAATCCCAGCACTCGGGAGGCAGAGGCAGGCGGATCTCTGTGAGTTCCAGGCCAGCCTGGTCTACAAAGTGAGTTCCAGGACCGCCTCCAAAGCTACAGAGAAACCCTGTCTCAAAAAAAACAAAAACAAAAACAAAAAAAGAAATGCTTCATAAACAGCCAGGGGGAACAAAGACCCCCAATCACAGGTTACATAAGGCTTTACTAACTAACGCTGAAATTTCTTAATGCTAGTGAAAAAGGAGAAGAAAAAGTTTGGATTCCATCAAAATTAGTCAAGATTCGATCAGAACAGAAGAAACCTCAGGAGGAGACAGCTCATCTACAAGGTCATATTCTACTATGGGTAAGGAGACCTCATAAAAGGAAAGAGAAGTGTTTTGTTTTTGTCTTCACAGGAAAACTCAGCTCCAAACAGCGAAAAAATACTGGACATATGGATGCCTGAAGAAGAAAGGATAGCTACCCAGAGGACACCAAACAAACAAGAATCCACTGTGTGGTATCAATGTCTAAATCTCTAGTTTGTTCTTTTTTTTTTTTTTTTTTTTTTTTGGTTTTACGAGACAGGGTTTCTCTGTATTGTTTTGGAGGCTGTCGGTCCAGCCTGGCCTCGAACTCACAGAGATCCCCCTGCCTCTGCCTCCCGAGTGCTGGGTTAAAGGCGTGCGCCACCACCTGGCCATTTTTTTTAAGATTTATTTATTTATTTATTTATTTATTTATTTATTTATTTATTATATATACAGTGTTCTGCCGGCTTCTGCTCCTGCTGCTCCGGCCCGCCGCTCTCCATTCGATAGATAGCTGCTGCCATCCATATACCAGGTGAAGTGGCAGTCGTGAGATGCGGGCCCTACTGGCAAGGGCAGCAGGGTCGCCGGGTTGAGGGTGACGACTGGCCCAAACTGGATCCTGTCAGCATCCAGGAGCAGGGATTGGTAGTGGTAGTGGGTCAGTCGAACATTGGACAGCCAGCGGTCGGGAGGCTGGCGGACCAGAGACTCAATGGCATGCGGTGCCAGGATAGTTAATGGCTGTCCCAAGGTTAATTTAGAGGCATCTTTGGTGAGAACTGTAATAGCGGCTACCATCCTCAGGCATGGAGGCCATCCTGATGCAACTGGGTCCAGCTTTTTTGATAAGTATGCAATAGGGCGCCTCCAGGGGGTCCGAGTCTTTGCAATAGGCTCACTGGTCTCGATCCACCCGGGGCCTCCTTATATCTCCCTTCCTTTCCTGTCTCCCTGTGCCTATGTTATTCTGTACTACGGTGGCCAAGAGTCTACTAAGCTCCCTATGGCATTTTTTGATCTCTCTCTTTTATTTTAATCCTCTAATTCCTTTTTTTTAGTCTGTTCTCTCTTTCCGCCTGCAATTTTCTAAGTCTTTCTTCCTTCTCTTTAGGAGTCTCCCTTTTATTGAAAACCTTCTCTGCCTCTTTCAATAAATCAGGCAAGGTATAGACGCTCCAGAAAGGCAGTGGGAGTCTCCTCCATTCCCTGACTAACTTGTCTTACCTAAGCCAAATTGGTAGGTCGGCGTCCAGCGCCATGGAGGCCCACTATCAGTAACTGGCGTAGGTGTCCCCTACCTTCAGCTGTGTTGAAGTCCCACTCGGGGCGGGTTTAGGGTGTCGATTTCGTTGGGGGAGTTGAGTGGGTCGCCCATCATCGCCTGGGACGTTTTTCCTGGCTTCCAGGAACACCCTTTGTTTTTCTTCCGAAGTTAAGAGTGTCTGTAAAAGCTGCTGACAATCGTCCCATGTGGGATGGTGGGTTATAAGGATCGATTCAATCAGGTTCGTGAGAACCACCGGATCCTTGGGAAAAGGGGGATTGTGAGATTTCCAATTATATAAGTTAGAGGCGGAAAAAGGCCAATACTGCCCAACGTTTGGGGCAAGGGGAAAGCTCTAGAGGTTCCTCCTGACTGGGTGGGTTCCCTTTTCCCTCTCAGCCTCCCGGCTACTGGAGAGTCTGATTCCTCCTCGCCCAGTGTGGAGGTTGTGCTATCCGGTCTTTTTCCTTCCTCCTTCCCCGGAGCAGCTTGGGCGGGAAGGGGTGGAGCTGGCTGATACAGTGGTGGTTTCTCGGTGAGCAAGTCTATGAGAACCACATCATCTGGGGGTAGTACAGGTTTAGACTTAGGGGGTTTAGAGAGGGACTTAGCTGAGACAGGGACCAAGGGTGAAGAAGGGGGGAGGGGAGGAGCCGACGGTTTCTCCAAGACCGCCTTCAGAGGAGGTCGGAGAGTCACAAACGGGGCTGCCCATGTCGGGGGGTCTGTAGCCAAATTTTCCCAAATAACAATGTATGCTATCTGGTCCAGGTGTCCATGGAGTCCCTTGTTGAAGACCCGATCCTTAACCTGTAAGATAATTTCTAGGTTAAAGGCCCCCTCCCGTGGCCAACCCACATGGAAGTTTGGCCACGCAGATGTGCAGTATATACTGGTTAGAGGCACGAATCTGCACTTCATACCAATGATCTAAAAAAGGGGTGGTTATGGTTTGTCCCATGCTTCAATCAGAAAACTCAAAATACAAAGACAAGCAGACAAACAAGACAAGTAACACAATTAAGCAACTCATGACCAGACACACTGTGTGCTTTTGGAGGAGAACCGAAAGTAAAAATTCAGATGGGCCAACAGGAGTAGTGGTCCGGTTTTCCCTTTTCAAGGCCATGAGCTCCAAACAATTGAGCTCCCCAGATCCCTGGCATGTCTGCCAGGGTGATGAGGGGAGAAGTCTGGGCTCGTCAGCCCCTTCTCAAGCCACCATAATTACTGAGTGACTACGTAGCCAACCTTTCGAATGCTGCCCAGAGACCAATCACCATACACATATATAACAAAGAACAAAGCGGGTCGGGCGGTGGTGGCGCACGCCTTTAATCCCAGCACTCGGGAGGCAGAGGCAGGCGGATCTCTGTGAGTTCGAGGCCAGCCTGGTCTACAAGAGCTAGTTCCAGGACAGCCTCCAAAGCCACAGAGAAACCCTGTCTCGAAAAACCAAAAAAAAAAAAAAAAAAAAGAAAAAAAGAAAAAGAAAAAAAAGGTGCTAGCTAGCTTACCTCCCGGTGGCACTGGCGGTTCTGGGGCAGAAATCTCGGTGGGACCTCCAAATGAAAGACCTCGGCATCAAAGCACCAGGCACTGAACCGAATCCTCTGCCCAAGAACCGGGGCCAGAACACTGGATGCAAATGCAAGAGGTGATTTATTGAGTACACAGGCACCTGCAGATGCTACTGCAACACGGGTGCATAGCATACCAGGCTTGCAAGGAGCACAATATTTATAGAATATTAATGGTTACTTAAGTATCAGCATAGCCACAGGCATTTCATTGGCTACTTAAACTCGGGCTAAGGTCATCTTGGGGGCAGGGGTAGTTGCTAAAGACTAGGTTTCCTGGTATTGCCACATCAAATACCCTGGCACGCTTCAGCAATTATTATCCGGGTCCCATAACTGCTCTGGTGATCACAGTCACAAGTATCTGGGTTCCATGATTGCTCTGGTGACCACAGATCCTGTTTGAGGCACCAGCTGGGCAAGGCACCTGGTCTGGGTTTTTCCATTAGGAAATGGCCTGGCCTTGTTTTTCTTTAGGGGGCCCTGGGTAGGGGTCTTTCACCTACATGCCAGAAGAGGGCACCAGATTGAATTGTAGATGGTTGTGAGCCCCCATGTTGTTGCTGGGAATTAAACTCAGGACTTCTGGAAGAGCAGTCAGTGCTCTTAACCTCTGAGCCATCTCTCCAGTCCCTCTATTTTGTTCTTATAATATCCATTTCTCCTTGCTTGTTAATACTCTTTTGGTCCCAATTCATTTAACTGGAGCTGGCTTTGGAGTTGGGTTGGCTATCCTCTAAATCCAAGCATATTGTTAAAAGAAAATTCAGAATTTCTGTATTATGTCAAAGAGCCATTGATATAAGACAGAAGAAAACAAAACTAGGGACTGTCATCTGTTTATACTCAGTTTTGTTTTTCCTGAAAGTCTAATCTCCATCATGTTTACTATCTTCCTTATGGTTGTCTTTCTCGGTATGCATACATATAAAAGTTGAAATTTTCAGCCGGGCGTTGGTGGCACACGACTTTAATCCCAGCACTCGGGAGGCAGAGGTAGGCGGATCTCTCTGAGTTCGAGACCAGCCTGGACTACCAAGTGAGTTCCACAGAGAACTCTCCAAAGCCACAGAGAAACCCTGTCTCGAAAAAAAAAAAGTTGAAATTTTCTCTGTTAACATTAATGTTTGAGGGCTGGAGACATGGCTCAGAGGTTAAGAGCACTGACTGTTCTTCCAAAGGTCCTGAGTTCAATTCCCAGCAACCACATGGTGGCTCACAACCACCTTGAATGAGCTCTGGTGCCCTCTACTGGCATGCAGGCAGAACACTGTACACATAATAAATAAATAAAATATTTTTAAAAAATTAATGTTTGAGTGTTCCAGAGAACAAGGAATTTCCTGACAGCAATCTTCAACCGCTTCGGAAAGAAAATGGGGCCCCACATCATCAACTCCACCTGATTCGACTTGATACATCTGAACTGCCCCACATCATCAACTCCACCTGATGAGTACCATCCTGAAACCGGCTTGGAACTACATCACTCGACACAACTCTGGACCAAGGAACTGATACAGTGCACCTTCTACAGTCTGGCCAGAGCTTCAGACAAGAGCTTCAATCAAAATTAGAACTCCAGCCGGGCGGTGGTGGCGCATGCCTTTAATCCCAGCACTCGGGAGGCAGAGGCAGGCAGATCTCTGTGAGTTCGAGACCAGCCTGGTCTACCAAGGGAGTTCCAGGACAGGTTCCAAAACAATACAGAGAAGCCCTGTCTCGAAAAAAAAAATTAGAACTCCAGTCAAGAACTTCAATCCAGCATCTCCTGACAAACAGACACTATTTAACCTACTTAAGACTCTTGTTAGGCCAGCCTGGTCTACAAAGTGAGTTCCAGGACAGCTTCCAAAGCCACAGAGAAACCCTGTCTCGAAAAACCAAAAAAAAAAAAAAGACTCTTGTTACACTAACATTTTCTTCCTACAGGTTCCTGTAAGATTGTTGTCCCATTTCAGCAGGAAGTAATTTTGAGAATACTACGCCTCCTTTCCATACTGTTGATATTACAGGATAGTTTACACCTGTTAGTGCTAGTTTTCAATTATGTTAGGATTGGGATTGGAAGGAGATATTCAGACTTTGGCATCTCTTTCAGATAAGTTTAGGATTTAGATGGGATAGATATGTTTAGGATGTAAGTAGATTATAACTTGTTTATCACCTTCTATGTATATACGTTGCATATGTTTGAGCTTTGTATCAAGTTTAAAACTTTTATTTAAACTAAAAGGGGAATTGTAGGGGTGAGCCCACAATACTGTCCCCTTTGTGGCGTGGACAGGGACACCTGGGACAGCTGAGGATATAAGGGGAAGAGAGCAAAAGCCCTCTGTCTCTCTTGGAAGCTAGCCACATTCCCAGAGCTCCTATTTCTGTAAGTAATTCATATATTCAATAAATATCATAGACCTCCTTTTTCGGATAGCATTATAACCTTGTCAGGTTACCTACAGGAGTGGGGCGGTGGGTTACTTACAGGACTCCAAGGCAGCCCACCCCACCCGAGTGATGACATGACAGCCGAGACCCTGAACTCTGAGGACCCTCCTCTGGGCCACCCGGTGACTCAAGGGGAACTCTGGGGGACAGCACATGTGGATCTTGCCGGTTTCACTTTTCCCAGCAATGTGCTGTTTCTCTACTTCCTGAACCTCACAGCCCACCTTCGCCCTCACTCCCTGGGTGGGAGGAATCAGTTTGCCTGGGGTTGGGGATTTAGCTCAGTGGTAGAGCGCTTGCCTAGCAAGCGCAAGGCCCTGGGTTCGGTCCTCAGCTCTGGAAAAAAAAAAAAAAGACAAAATAACAAAAAGACCAAAAAAAAAAACAAGGTAACTAGGAATCAGTTTGCCTGCTGTATAAAAGGGTGCAAGCTCCGGAAAGATCACGCGGCAGAGGCAAGGCGACCCTCTTCCCTCTTCCCTGATAGTGCTCCTTATTGTCTTTGCTTCCTCCAAGCTGCCCTTCAGAGCCTCAGGTGGGCTCAACACAGGTCTGGAAATGTGGCTGCAGTTCCACAGGGGGCCTGCAGGTGGCTCTCTTCTGGTCCGTGGGGCATGGTCACAGAAGTACACCTTCATGATTGTGCCTCTTTCATGACAATTGCAAAATGTTACAATCAATTTGGGAAATTCTAGATCAGGAACGACAACTTTTAAAGAATTACTAAAGCCTGTATCAGCATTGTTAAAGCCTCGGCCCCCGGGGTCAGAGGCAGGCAGGTCTTTCTAAGTTCTAGGCCACCCTGGTCTACACAGGGAGTTCCAGGACAACTGGAGCTACACAGAACCTTGTCTCAAAAATATTTACAACAAGATAAAAATAAAACCATACCCCAAATTCATGTGTGTGTGTGTGTGTGTGCTCATGTGTGTGTGTGTGCATGTGCGTGTGTATGCTTGTCATGGAGCATGTGTGAGGTCAAAGGGCACTATGGACCCGTTCTCCCCTTCACATTTTTAAAAAAATTATAGCACACAGCGGGGCATTGGTGGCGCACGCCTTTAATCCCAGCACTCGGGAGGCAGAGGCAGGCAGATCTCTGTGAGTTCGAGGCCAGCCTGGTCTACAGAGCGAGTTCCAGGACAGCCTCCAAAACAATACAGAGAAGCCCTGTCTCAAAAACAAAAAAACAAAACCCATAAACTATAGCACACACTTTAGGGTGCCAGATCTCATTACAGATGGTTGTGAGTCACCATGTGGGTGCTGGGAATTGAACTCAGGATCTCTGGAAGAGCAGTCAGTGCTCTTAACCTCTGAGCCATCTCTCCAACCCTCCCCTTCATCTTTTTTGTGGCAACAGAACTGGAACTCAGGCATCGCCCATCGAGGCTTGTGTGGCAATCAACTTTAATTACAGCACCATCTTGTCAGCCTGAGTATGTGCCGACATACACTAGCTAATTGATTGATTAATTAACTAGCTAATTAATTGAAGCAGCAGGGCACTGAAAACAGCTGCCATGACGACAAACTACTGAAGTACTTGCGTGCACCTTAGCGGCTGATGGCTAACACGCCTTAGAGCCTTAAGAGTCTTCCAAGTGGCCCAGGGCTCTGAGCAGCTTCCCAGGTCCCTGTGAGCACAATACAATACGGCTCAGGACTGTATAGCGAGAGCTTGCACTGATCCCCATGTCCCACGACACTCACGGGGCAGCTTCCGGGGTAAAATAAATGTCGGTGAACTTGTATCTGAGGTGCAGTGTGGTGGGCGATGCTCCTTTGCTGACTGCGACCGCCTGCCTTCCCTGTCAGCATCTTTGGAACAGCCTCGGCCAGAAGGGTGTTCTGTTCACCTGGCTGAGCGCTGAAGTGAGCTGAGTTCAACTCTGAAAGTGTGTAAACGAGAAGACGAAAAGCCCAGCACTGTCGGCCTTGTTTCCGTGGACGCCCGCGGTCTCTCAGGTGCCTCCTAACCTACTGCCTGGTATGCTTACACTTTTATTTCTGTGTCTATAGGAGTTTTGCACGCGTGCACGTCTGTTCGCCACATATAAGCTGTATCCCGGAGGGCAGGTCCCCTGGAAGCAGTGTTACGCATGGTCTGGGCATTAGCCCACTGTGGATGCTGGGAATCAAACGCAGGTCCTCTGAAGAGAAGTCCAGGTGCTCTCCAACACTGGACGATGTTTCCAGGCCCAGGCAACTCTTCTCCTGATGTGTGCTAACGAGTTTGGTGTCAACTTCACACAGTAACTAGAGTTATCTGAAAGGATGAGTCAATTAGAAACGCCTCCAGGACATCCAGCTGTAAGGCACTTTCTCAATTATCCATCAATAGGGGAGGGCCTGGGCCATTGCAGGCGGTTCCATCCCTAGGCTGGTGGTCCTGGGTTCTATAGAAAGCAGGCTGAGGGCAGGAGAGATGGCTCAGAGGTTAAGAGCACCGACTGCTCTTCCAGGGGTCCTGGGTTCAATTCCCAGCAACCACATGGTGGCTCACAACCATCTGTAATGAGACCTGGTGCCCTCTTGTGGCCTGCAGGGACACATGCAAGCAGAATGCTGTACACATAATAAATAAATAAATCTTAGAGAAAAGAAAAGAAAGCAGGCTGAGCAGCCATGAGGAGCGAGCCTGGAAGCAGCACCCTCTGTGACCTCTGCATCAGCTCCTGCCTCAGGTTCCTGCCCTGTGTGGGTTCCCGTCCTGACTTCCTTAGATGATGAACGGTGATGGGAAAGTGTAACCGGAACAAACCCCTTCCTCCCCATCGTGGTTTTGGCCCTGGCGTTTCACTGCAGCCATAGAAACCCTGACTGAGACAGTGCTCCAACCCAGCTGACCATCAGTTCCCTGTCCTCGCTGGACACAGTGACCCAAAGCGTCTTGGAGTGGGAGGGGTTTATTTGACTTGCAGGTTCCAGCCCATCCTCGGATTGAGGCAGAGCCTGACGGAGAGACCGTGAGACATGCTCACTGGCTGGCACTCACTGGCTTTCTGGGCAAGCTGCTTTTGGGGTTTTTTGTTTGGTTGGTTGGTTTTTTCGAGACAGGGTTTCTCTGTAGTTTTGGAGGCCGTTCTGGAACTCGCTCTGTAGACCAGGCTGGCTTCGAACTCACAGAGATCCTCCTGCCTCTGCCTCCCAAGTGCTGGGATTAAAGGACCAGCACCTGGCTGCCAGCTGCTTTTTGTAAGACCCAGGGGCACCTGCCTCAGGGTGGGAGTGTCTACCCTGACTGGGCCAGCCCGTATCGTCTGTGTAGCACCTGCTGCTCTGGTCCTGGAGCCCTGGGCGGGCACACACAGTGAAGCTGGGGTACGGTGTGTGTCCCTAACGCCACCGACACCTCCGCAACCTGGAACCTTCACAAGTTTAACGTACAGCGGAGGAAGGGGCTAGCTAATCGGGGTTCGAGGTCTCTGTAGGTTCCGAGTGATTCTCAGGCTACAAACGTCCAGGGGCAGGAAGCCACAGCTGGTGATCTTTGCGCACCTTGATCAAGAGTTCACAGACGCTGGTACTTGGACTCCCAAGGAAAGCTTTGCAATTCTGTTGGGGAATATTACTTTAAGGTGTGTGACTTTCGTTTATGCTGCATTTAACTCTGGGAAGCTGTGGTTCTTTGCCTGTTACAACACCTGATGGTCCTAATAAAGACCCAAACGGCCAAAAGCGAGGCGGGGCAAGGACAGGTGGGGCTATAAATAGAAGAAACAAGGAGGGAGATGGGCCACACACCCAGCCACCTGGCCACCCAAGCCCCCTGGGCACCGGGGCACCCAGTCAGCTATGGAGTGAAAAGGAAACTAAGAAAGATAAAAGCCCGGCGTAGACAGGTTATTGTAAGGTAAGAAAAGCTGGCTAGAACCAAGCTAAGCTAAGGCCGGGCACACATAACTAAGAATAAGCCTCCCTGTGTGATTTACTTGGGAGCTGGGTGGTGGGCTCCCAAAAAAAGGCCAAAGAGTAAAAAGAGCAAAAACATCCAACAATGAGAGCCGGGCAGACTGGTCCACGCCTTTAGTCCTAGCACTTGAAAGCTAGAGGCAGACAGATCTCTGAGTTCAAGGACAGGCTGGACTACAGAGTGAGTACCCAGACATCTAGGCACAGACACAGAGAAACACAACCCTGCCTTGGAAAACCACAGGGTGGAAAATGAAAGCAGTCTGAACAAGCCATGGTGACCAGGGCAGCACCCTCCATGGCCTCTGCGTCAGCTCCTGCCTCCGGGTTCCTGCCCCGTGTGAGCTCCTGTCCCGACTTCTTCGGTGACGAACAGTGCTGTGTAAGTCAGCTGAATAAAACTTTTCCTCCCCAAGTTTCTCTGGTCATGGTGTTTGATGTCTAGTTTAGAACAATCTGTAACTCCAGTGCCCTCTTCTGGGCTCCATGGACATTACACATGTGGTAATTTTACATACATGGCTGTCAACACACACATACAATAATCCGGGAATAAAAACAAAAGAACCTACCCTGAAGCATTTGGCCATATCCAGTGAGGACCCTGACCTTGGCAAAGACTCTCCACTGCCTTGGACTGACCTTCTGTGCAGAGACCGTCCCCCTTGCCAACCCAGAGAGGAGTACAGAGAGACGCAGGGATGGGTACCGAAGCTGTGAGGCTGTCAGCAATCTTTCATTCTGGGGCACAATTTTTTTTTCTCTGTGGCTTTGGAGCCTGTCCTAACTAGCTCTTGTAGACCAGGCTGGGGCACAATTTTCTGAATACATTCCCCCAGGTGACCAAGAGTAATTAATACCATCTGTCCCTTCTGAGCCACACCTGCCCACTGGGGCTCCCAGTCACAAGAAAACCAGCATTTTTTCTTTTTATATATTTTAAAAAGATTTATTATGTATATACAGTGTTCTGCCTGCATATAAGAGGACGCCAGATCTCATTACAGGTGGTTGTGAGCCAACTGTGCTGGGAACTGAACTCAGGACCTCTGGCAGAACAGTCAGTGCTCTTAACCTCTGAGCCATCTCTCCAGCCCCTCTTATTATTTTTAAATCAATCTTAATTTATATACCAACCCAGCTCCCTCTCCCTCCTGTCCCCCAACTTCTCCTACCCCATCCTCATCACCCCCATGAGGAATCCCATGGGGAATCATCAAAGTCTGTCACATCATTTGGGATAGGACCCTGACCCTCCCCCCTGTACCTAGGCTGAGTATTCCTCCATAGGGAATGGGATCCAAAAGTCAGTTCATGCCCTTGGGATTAATATTGGCTCCACTGCCAGCAGCCCCATAAACCGCCCAAGCCCCCAACTGACATGCACATTATGCTGGTTCCCCCGCTCAGTCCAGTCGGTGAGCTCCCTAGGTGGGATGAACTGTCTCTGTGGGTTTCCTCATGGCCTTGACCCCTTTGCTCAGATTATCACTGTGACAGGACTCCAGGTCCGCCCAGTGCTCAGCTGTGAATCTCTGCATCTGCTTCCTTAAGTTACTGAATGAAGGCTCAATGATGGCAATTAAGGCAGTCATCAATCTGGTTACAGGGGAAGGGCAGTTAAGGTACCCCCTCCATTATTGCCTCCATTATCAGCTGGCGTCATCCATCTGGAAGCCTTTTGTGTATGTGTGGAGGGCTCAGCAACCCAGGACTGCGTGACCCTCACACTAGTGTCCCGCCAAGGCTACGAGGACACATGTGCCAGGCCTACTGGACAAGGAAGTCCCTTAGACAGTGCAGCAGGGGAAGCGGTCACTCTGGGAACACGCAGCAAGCATAAACCACTATGAGGCAGGGCAGCCTGAGCCTTCCAGTGAGGACGTGGGTGTGAGCATCCCCTCAGAATGCCTGCTAGTGCTGAGGAGCCTGGCTGCACACCAGCAAGCTAAAGCAACTCAACTGCCAGGGTGTGGAATCTCAAACCAGGGTTGAGGTTGGGTTTCATCCAGGCTTGGCCCTGAAGCCGATGGGCAGCTACCACGGAGGCCCTCCAGCCTGTTACACTGCCACCTGTCCCTGTCCCTGCAGGGGACCCAGTGACCTTGCCAGAACTTCACAGTAAGCGCAGAACAGATACAGATCCCTGTCTGAGGTAAGGAACATCACACATGACCTTCTGAACTCAGATCAAAACAGAGAAATGCAGACAGGCTTCAGGCCTCTGCCCTGGTTGAAGCTGTGTCTTTTGGTCTCCCCAGGCAGGGACCCCAGCCTCTCCGTAGCTGAGCTGCCCAGGAAGAGATGCTGAGGCTGCACCAGGCCCTGGTCCCTGACAACCAGAAGCTCAAGGAGCGAACAAGAGGCCGGGACAGGGACCTTGTTCTCTGTACCCCACGCCCTGTCCCATCCCTCCCTCCACAGCCTGGTGTCCCTGAGAGACAAGGCAGCTGGGGAGCCACAGCCTCTTGGGTCTGGGCTATCCTCACTGTGACCCTGCCCACAAGGCTCCCAGTCAAGCCCTCAACGTAACAGATGGACTTAAAACACCAGACACAGTTGTTTCATTCTTAGTTTTGTTAAAAAAAACCAAACACAAACAAACAACTATGATAAATCAGGAACAGGTATGAGTCATGGGGACTCAGGGGAGCATGGACAAGATAGGATGAGGGCCGGCAGGGGCAAAGCTGTCTCCACCCTGATCCCCGGTGTCTTCTAATGAGACAGACGGCCACAGTCCGGAGCGGGTCTTTCCTCTCCTCTACCGTGTCTGCTCAACTGAAAGAAACACCAGGTTTACAATAAGAATCAACAAGGGAAATTTAAATTTCTCCCTCCTTCCCACTCGCAGATGCATTGTAGGTTCAGAATATACGCTTGGGAGTCACACACACACACACACACTCACACACTGCACTCACTGTAGGAGGAGATGTCGATCTCATCAGGGAGCTCGCTGATGTTGACCTCGAAGCGGTCCTGCACATCATTGAGGATCTTAGCATCGCTCTCATCAGATACAAATGTGATGGCCAAGCCCTTGGTGCCAAACCGGCCTGCTCTGGCCACCTGGAGCAGACAACGGGAAAATCACAAGCTCTAGGGGGAGACAGACACAGGGAAGTGGGCAGGCGCACGTGCACACAAAAGGGGTGAGGGGCAGCTTACCCGGTGCAGGTAGGTGTCCGAGTCCTCTGGCATGTCATAGTTGAAGGCGATGTTCACACGCTCAATGTCCATGCCTCGGCCAAACAGGTTGGTGGCCACAAGAATCCGCCGCTGGAAATCCTTGAACTGCTGATACCGAGAGAGCCTTTGTGAGGAAGGAGAGGAGACGTTGAGATTCCTTCTCACCACACCCTTTCCTGCCCAGAGCACACACCCTTGTTCCTCACCCACCTCTCCTCCTGGGGCATGCCACGGTGGATAGCAATGGCTGGGAAGTTCTGCTCCACCAGAAGCTGGGCCAGGGCGATGCATCGCTGCACAGACTTCACAAAGATCACCACCTGGGGGGCACGGGCGTGATGTCAGCACAAGCTCCAGAGCTAGCACACCTTTTACTGTTCTTCAAAGTCTGCGCGCATTCGTTCTGCGTGCATGTATGTGCAGGCACACTCATGCCTGGTGCCCATGGAGAGCCAGGACACTGGATCCTCCCCCCATGGCAGCTGCGTCTCACAGGAGTGGGAGCTGACATGTCGGCCCCGAGAACCGAACTTGGGAACCCTAGAAGAACAAGAGTGCTCTTAACCTGTGAGCCACTGTTTGTTTTGTTTTTTTGAGACAGTTTCTTCTGATCTGTAGCTGAGGCTGGCTTTGAACTCACAAAGATCTGCCTGCTTCTGCCTCCAGAGGGCTGGGAATAAAGGCTTGAGCCACCACTGCCTGGCTCTGAGCCACGTCTCCAGCCCCGCCCCAGTGATCTTACTTCTCAAGTTTTGAATGCATGTACGTGTGTGATTGTTTGACGTGAACGTATGCAGGTGCCCCAAGGCCAGAAGAGTGTGCTGTACAGAAGACACATTATGTAGACCAGGCTGGCCCCATACTGGAACTGACAGAGATCCACCCGACTCTGACTACACAGTGCTTCGGATTAAAGGCATGTGTATTAATAGCACACCCGGAGTACACATGGTCAGTTCTTTGGTTAATCTGTATAGCCTGGCTTTCCTGGAGCTCACTCTGTAGATCAGGTTGGCCTGAACTCAAGAGGCTTGCCTGCCTCTGCCTCCAAGAGCTAAGATTAAAGGTGGGTGGCACCACCACCCCCCCATTTCTAATGAGTTCCTCAGTCCCTTATTCCGTCTCAAATGTCCCTTCATAATGTCTTTTTCTGTTCTTGAACCTAACTGGACTTCTCAGCAGCCTGACCTCCGAGCTGCCACGGACACAAGACCTCAACCGGGCACACGCAAGGGTGAGGCGCCCTCAGGAAAATGCTAGGAATGTGGACTGCAGTCTAGAAAGGCAGATGAGCCTCTTCAGACACTAAGAGCCCCACAGTGGCTCTGCAGCCGGCCTAGCACAGGCTGCCCCTAAGAGACACAGAGCCACCACGCCAGCACCCAGCCCAATGGCCTCCACTCACTCACGTCGTCATGCACTCTACCTCAGCGCCTCTCACGTCTTCACACACTTGGCTCCTCAACCACAGGCTATGTCTACACAGGCCTCTGCACGGCTGAAGACGTCCTGTGCGCAGGCCCACACAGACCTCGACACTGACCTGGTTGAACTCGAGGACATCGAGAAGGTCAAAGAGCTTCCGGTTCTTCTCGTTGTCCTTCAGTTTCACGTAGTATTGCTGCAACCCGTGCAGCGTCAACTTGGTCTCATCGTCCACGAAGATCTCCATAGGCTGAGGGAGGGAGGGTGGGGGCAGGAGGAGGGCAGAGCGGGGGGGTTAAACCTGGGGGGTGGAGGGCGCTGATCTCCAATTCACCCCATGGACTGATGGGGAGAAGACTGAAACCCTCCCCATCACAAGAACACTCTGCGGAGGTCCCTTTCCAGTCAGATGCTGTGGCACCTGCATCAGCTGAACTTCCCAAAGCTCCACTGAGAACGGGCAGGAGAAAGGAGCTCTGCACAGAGCGGTGAAACTCCCAGCTGCAAGGAGAGTGTCAGGTGACAGGGAGCTAGCAATGGGAGATGGTGCTCAAGGGGAGCACGGACAACACAGGAGAGGCAGTGACGCGGCCCGGGCAACCACTGTCCTCTCTGCACTTGAGCAAATGTCCAAGGCCAGGAGGTTGCAATGGACACAGCCAAAAAGCCATTCAAAAGCTGGGACTTCGGGAAGTTGGGGCACAAATCTTTAAAACGCTATTAAAGACAGGCAAACATTGCTCAAGGTGAGAGACACCTTGTACTCAAACCACCACGTCCGTTTTAGAGATTTCCCTAAATTCAGAGCGAGCCGTCTCCACTGGAGCCGAGGGACAACAGAAGTGCGGGCTCCCACAGCCGGACCCACACCTCTGAGCTGACTCCTGACCCTCGGGCCTTCCCTTTCTCTGGAGCCCTCACCCCTGCGGACCCGCACCTCTGAGCTCTGACTCCTGACCCTCGGGCCTTCCCTTTCTCTGGAGCCCTCACCCCTGCGGACGTCTGCTTTCTTGGACTCTAAGGGCAGGGCTTCTCTCTTCCTCTCCACCCAGCAGCCCTCTTCTTTTTCTTGACCTTACATTTATAAATAATCTGTATGCCCACCCCTAACCCTGGAAGGGAAGAGGACAGAAGCATTGACACAGACGCCAGCTAACTGCAGGACAGACTTCCCCCACTCTCCATTCTGCCTTGAGACAGCCCACACAGAGCATGGACTACTGTGCGGTCACAGAAGCCTCTTCCAGAAAGCAGACTGGCAAGGAAACTCCCCAAATAAGTCTCACAGCCTCCTCCTAACTCTAGCCCCAAGCAGCCCGGCCCAAGAGAAAGCCATCTTCTCAAGGGAAGGAGACCCCTCCCACCGCAGGAGGCACCGAGACCCACTCGGCCTCCCGTTCGACTCTTCCCATCGTAAAAAACGTAAAAAGAGGAAAAAATCCACCCCCCATTCAGGACACCCTTCCCAACAGGTATGGGGAAACGGGGTACAGCACATTAGGTTCAGGAAAAAACCGGGAACAGAAAAAGAGGCTGGCTTGGTCCTCAGCGTCCTGGTCAGGCTCCCCGTGGCCTCCGCAGCTGCCATCCTCTGCTGGAAGGTCTGCAATCCCCCGCCGCGCCTCAGGGCTTCTCTGCTGCCAGCTCACATCAACCAAGGCTCCGATGGGCGCAAGGAGGTATGGACAGGAAGGAGTGGGGGCTTGGGGCTGAGGGGCCAAAGGCCCCCGCCCTTGGAGGTTGGGAGGGGCAGGTTCATGGTGCTGTCTGTTTGTCTGTTTGTTCTTCTTCTGGACAGGCCCTGCCACCTGACTGTCCCTCTCTGGCTCTCCTGCCACTGAGATGTCTGAGTTTCGGTGAGCAGAGGCTTCAGCTGAACGCTCCATGCCACCTGGAGGTGTGTGGCTGAGGGGGGTGTAGGAGACGATGGGCAGGCGATAGGGCACAAAATCTTGCCCTACCCCGACAGGGAGAAGAGGTTCAAAAATGTTGTGATTAAAAAATGTCAAACGCTACCCGCTCTCACGTTAACCCGACCAAGTCTTCCGGAGTTTCCCTGGCACGCGCACAGACCCTATCACTAACTGTCTCTGCCTCTGTGTTTTTCTTCAAGGAGCCGTCACTCCCAGATGGACACAAGCTCCCTTCTTGTGCTTGAAGGACAAGGGAGTCTGGAGGAGGAGGGCGAGGGGAGGAGGCAGCGGGCGGGGAGTGGAGGGAGAGAAGGTAGAAGGGTATTTACATCTTGCATGAACTTGCGGCAGACTGGCCGGATCTCTTTGCTCAGGGTAGCACTGAACATCATGACCTGCTTCTCATGGGGGGTCATGCGAAAAATTTCCTGGACATCCCGACGCATGTCTGCAGGGAAAGAATTGCAGGAGGAGATGAGTCTGTGACTTAAGTGCAGTGAGGCCACAGCCAACGGGAACTCAGTAAGTCCCTCTGGAAGGGTGGGCCTCCTCTCCATTACCTACGGGAACAAGTAAGGCTGGCTGGTGCACACCTGTATTCCCAGCACTTAGGAGGCAGAGGCAGGAGGGTCAGGAGCTATGTACTGAGTTTTGAGATTGCTTCAAACAAACAAACAAAAGTAACATGGAAAAATCAATGACTGTAGGAAAGTACTGGGGTCAGGTTCCACACCTTTTTTCAGTCAAGAAATGTAACTGAGCCTAAGTAAAAATTTATAAAATGGGGATAAAATGTACCATAGGCTCAGGAACGTAGTCCTGAAACATGGGGTATGCGGCTAGAGAGGGGCCGAGTCATTAGAGCACTCGCTGCTCTTCCAAAAGAACTGGGTTAGGTTCCCAGTTCCACAACTGCCTGTGACTTAACCTCCAGGGGAAATCCAATGACACTGGCCTCTACGGAAACACACACAAAATTAAAACGCAGAGCTTGCACCGGGAGGAGGTGGTGTATGCCTTTAGTCCCAGCACTCGGGAGGCAGAGACAGACAGATCTCTGAGTTTGAAGCCAGCCTGGGCTACAGAACAAGTTCCAGGACAGGCTCCAAAGCTCCTGTCTCAAAACAACAACAGAAAGCACGCATACTAAAATTGGAGCTATACAGGTTAGCATGGTCCTTACAGAAGGCACAAAAATTCATGAAGCATTGCTTATAAAAATAGTAACAATAAACTTAACCCTGAAATTATTTTCTCAGGTGGGGTGGCACACATCTGTAATCCCAGCACTCAGGAAGTAAAGGTAGGCTGATCTGAGTTGCCAGCCTGGTCCACACTGCAGGTTCCAGGCTAAGAGCTACAGTGAGGTGTGTACACAGCACGCCCTGTCTCCTTCCACCAGCTCTTCCTACACCGCAGCCCACAAAGCACTCGCTCGCTCTAGCCGTCAGTCCAGGCTTGGCCTTCACCTTCACCTCTGGTCTCACACCCGTCTGGCCAGGCACCATTAGTCTGATAGACATCTTGAACAGCTAAAATTCAACTAATCAAATCCTTTTCTGGTTTTTTGTTTTAAGGATAAGGTCTTATGATGGGGAAACCCACAGAATCAGCTGATCTGAGTTGGTGAGAGATCACTGACTCAGGTTTGACAAAGGGGAACCTGCATAAGACTGAACTAGACTCTCTGAATATAGGTGACAATAGTGCAGCTGGGACAATATATGAGGCCACTGGCAGTGGGTCTAAGATCTAACTCTAACGCACAAACTGACTTAGTAGAGCCCATTCCATATGGAAAGATACCTTGCCTAGCCTAGACACACAGGTGCTGCCTTGGTCCTGTCTCAAAGAGACGATGGGACAGACTTAGTAGACTTCCTAGGAGAGGCCTTACCCTCTACTAGGAGCGGATGGGAGGAGGGGGGAGCAGGAGGAGAGAAGGGAGGGGGAACTGGGATTGGAATACAAAAAAAATAAAGATAAGGTCTTACTATGTAGCCCTTGGCTGGCCTGCAATTCCTAAAGATCCAGCTGGGATTAAAGGCACGAAAGCTCTTTTGTTTTTAGAGACTGAGCTTCAGTGTTTAGTCCTGGCTGTCACTGACTTGCTCTGGAGACCAGGCTGTCCTCCAATTTAGAGACCCACAGGCTCACGTTAATGCCAAGATTGAAGGTGTGCACCACCACCAAGTTACCTTCAGTATGTATGTAGGTGCTCTGGGCATGTTATGTCTATGTACAGTGCGCGTGCCTACTGCAGAGAAGCACAAGAAGCTTTGGACCCTGGAACTGGAGTCACAGTCATTCAGTCTTGAGGGATGTATGGGGATGAGAGCCAGGGCCTCTGAAGAGCGCCAGTTCTCAGTCACTGAGCTCTCTCTCCAGCTCTGAAGAGCGCCAGTTCTCAGTCACTGAGCTATCTCTCCAGCTCTGAGCCCATGAAAATCTTTATTTGTTTAATATGCAGGGGCATTCTGCTCACATTTTTAGGTCTGTGCACCACTTTTATATGGTGCCCATGGAGACCAAAAGGAATGAGATCTTGAACTACAGACTGTTATGAGTGGCCATGTTGGTGCTGGCATCAAAGTCAGGTCCTCTGAAGGAGCAGCCAGAGCTCTTACTGATGAGCCAGTTCTTCAATGCCGCCCAAAATGATTTTTTAATTTATATTTATCATGCATACAGTGTTCTGCCTGCATGTATGTCCACAGGCCAGAAGAGGACACCAGATCTCAGTACAGCTGGCCGTGAGCCACCATGTGGTTGCTGGGAATTGAACTCAGGACCTCTGGAAGAGCAGTCAGTGCTCTTAATCTCTGAGCCATCTCTCCAGCCCCCAACAAAATTCTTTTTTTTTTTTTTTTTGGTTTTTTGAGACAGGGTTTCTCTGTGGCTTTGGAGGCTGTCCTGGAACTCACTTTGTAGACCAGGCTGGCCTTGAACTCACAGAGATCCACCTGCCTCTGCCTCCCGAGTGCTGGGATTAAAGGTGTGCACCACCAATGCCCGGCCAAAATTCTTAATATTGTCCTTTAACCCCACGTGGCACACTGCACCACCAGAAGACATGACCTCCTGGGAACACTCAGCAGATGAATGGCAGACCTGCACTCTAGAAACTTGCTCGTCTACCAATTCTGACCACACAGGCTATATCCTGCAGAGGTTCTCAACTGTGGGTGGAGACCCCTCGGGCAGGTGGGGGGGAGGTGGAACAACCCCTTCACAAGGCCCCTATCAAATATTTACATGATTCGTAACAGTAACACACTTAGTTATAAAATAGCAGCAACAATAATCTATGGCTGGGATCAGCCCGCCCCAGGAGGCTGCCTCACTGGGAAGCTGAGAACCACTGCTGCTGGGGTGGCAGGCGGACACCTCCTGCACCAGGGTAAGAGAGAGACGCGGAGCCATCAGTCATGGGTGATAGATGACAAGTCGTCCTCGCACACAAGTGCTCCCGTGTCAAACAAACATCATTTGGCTCCAAGGGGCGGCCCCTCCAACCACCCGAGCCCAGGCCCCGCCCCGCTCCTCACCGAGCTGTTCAAGCATCTTGTCACACTCGTCCAAGATAAAGTGTTTGATGTGCTTCAGGTTCAGGCTCTTGTTCCGAGCCAGGGCTAGAATCCGGCCAGGCGTCCCCACGACGATGTGCGGACAGTTCTTCTTCAGGACCTCCTCGTCCTTCTTGATGGACAGACCGCCAAAAAACACCGCCACCTGTGGGCCAGCGGGGGGGGTGTCACAGGAAAGGACACGGATGCAGTCTCCCCAGCCTCCTTTCCTTCCTCTCCCTGCGTAGCCCTGGCTTATCTGGAACTGTTTCTGCAGCCCAAGTGCACCCTGCCGGACACCACTGTCCACTCTTAGCTGACTGTAAACCAACCTACGCAGCTCTGGCTGACCTGGAGAACATGCCTGCCTCTGCTTCCTTAAAGTCCTGCCTTGTGTAAGCCACCAGGTGAATGCTGGGATCTGAGCTTTAACAGCACATCAAGTGTCACACAGACGCCTCCAGTTTCAAGGGGAAGGACCATCCAGGAGCACACTGTCACATGCTTATTTTTAAAACAGATTTATTATGTATACAGTGCTCTGCCTTCATGTATGTCTGCACACCAGAGGGGACACCAGATCTCACTACAGATGGTTGTGAGGCACCATGTGGGTGCTGGGAATTGAACTCAAGACCTCTGGAAGAGAAGCCTCTGAGAAGCTCTCCAGTCTCCACGAAGCTTATTCTATGATGACCTTTCCCCCACTCTGATTCCAAACCAGCAATGGGCAGCACAGCTTATGATAACAGACCATTCCTGCCCAAAAGCTTTACCTTGTATCCACTTAGCTTTAGTTTAGGTTTTACCCTGCAGAGACTACTGAGGAAAGAGCCAGACAACCCTGTAGTGACTAGGCAGGCCCCACCAGGACACTTTGTTGCAAACCAAAGGGAAAGTAAGACAATTCTGACTTATAACTATGTAGGTGACTTGATTGTGGATGGGGGGCGCAGCATAGGGCACTCAACATAACAGGCTCACCCCCACCACCAGCCATGGGCACACAGAAAATCCCAGTCTTGAAAAACTAACTTAAAAAAGAGAAACAATAAAGATAGCGCAACAAGGGATGCAAGAAAAATAAAAATTTAAAAATTCGGGTGGTAGTGACGCACACCTTTAATGCAGAGGCAGGCGGATCTCCGTGAGTTTGAGACCAGCCTGGTCTGCAGAGCGAGTTCCAGGACAGCCTCCAAAGCCAGAGAAACCCTGTCTCGAAAAGCAACAAACAACAAAAAACCCAAAACAAGGTACAGGAGTAG
The DNA here is from genome assembly GCF_017639785.1 of Mesocricetus auratus. Lineage (NCBI taxonomy): Eukaryota > Metazoa > Chordata > Mammalia > Rodentia > Cricetidae > Mesocricetus > Mesocricetus auratus. The sequence goes on along the minus strand of NW_024429208.1, from coordinate 3,001,736 downwards.
CAGGCTGTTCCTGTAGCAGCTCAAGGCCCTGGAATCAGATTTAAATACCACAAAATTTAATAAAAACATTCTGCAAAAAAAAAAAAAAAAGCCGGGCGTTGGTGGCACACGCCTTTAATCCCAGCACTCGGGAGGCAGAGGCAGGAGGATCTCTGTGAGTTCGAGACCAGCAGCAACATCACCTAAAGTGTCACTGAACTCTCAGGGACGCAGATGTAGTCACAGCATGGAACCTGCAAGGACAGCTACAGACGACCCTGTCATCATAACAAAGGTTCCATTGCAGCCTGCAGGAACTCGTCAACTACAGCAGTGTCCCCTACAGCCGCTCTATGCTTTAGGACAGTCAACTGTCACCCCACAAGCTCCCAGTACCTCCCCTGTCCCGGGCTCCTGCCCCTTACCTTGACATTTGGCATGTACTTTGAGAAGCGCTCATATTCCTTGCTGATCTGAAAAGCCAGCTCCCTAGTGTGACACATCACCAGCACAGACACCTTCAAGGAACAAATGGAAGACAACACCATATCAGTCCTTTGTCCCCCTCTCCAGAGTGACTGTCACAAGAGCATCTGCCAAACTGTCAGCAACATCAACTCAGGTTTAAGCCATTAAGCCACGAGAGCGTTATGTGGCCTCAAACATACCTGCCCCGTGATCGGCTCCAGCTGCTGCAGCGTGGCCAGGACAAACACGGCCGTCTTCCCCATGCCCGACTTGGCCTGGCACAGGACGTCCATCCCCAGAATGGCCTGAGGGATGCACTCATGCTGGACTACAAGAGAAAAGGAGAGACTTTTTGCACCACACCAAACCCCTGTCCTCCCAGTTGATCCTCCAGATTTTACCTGGTCCCTGTCACCTTTCAGGCCGACCCCTCCTCTCTCTCTACCCCCCCCCAGTCACATTTATACCCAAATCAAGCCTCAGCTGTGCCCTAGCTTCAGGCCTCCCTGGTGCTACTAAAACCCTCTTGCACCTCCCAACAGCTCACCTTCAATGTGCCTGGCTGTCTCTACTTTCCTAACAACCCATGAACCACAGGCCATTTCTCCTACCCGGTTACACAACCCTGCAACCTTGGACAAAATGAAGGACTTGGTACCTGCCCCAGAAGCCAGCACCTTTAGAGCAATCATTAAGACCTCAGTTGGCACCAGGCGTTGGTGGCGCACGCCTTTAATCTCAGCACTCTGGAGGCAGAGGCAGGCGGATCTCTGTGAGTTAGAGACCAGCCTGGTCTACAAGAGCTAGTTCCAGGACAGCCTCCAAAGCCACAGAGAAACCCTGTCTCGAAAAACCAAAAAAAAAAAAAAAAAAAAGACTTCAGTTGGCCTGGCCCAAAACACAGGAACTAAAAAGATCCAGCCAGGCCCTCTCTGAAACACCAAGACAAAGCAAACAAGAAATGCGGGGCGCAGGGCAAACAGCAGCTTTCTGACCAAAGCTAGCACTCGTCTTCTAGAGCTATCATCTGGCACACTCTCCTCGCCTGACCTATACATCCCAAACACAAACCCCATCTTTAAGAAGCATAACGAGGTCTCTGCCCAGCAATAAAATGTACCCTCTGACGGATGCTCAAAGCCACAGTCCACGATGGCCCGGAGCAACTCTGGCTTGAGCAGGAAGTCTCGAAAGCCCGAGCTGTGGATGGAGACATAGGAGCCCTTGACGTCTTTCTTGGCAGGAGCCTCGGTCCCATCTCCCCCTGCGGCTGTCTCCACTTCGTCGTCTTCGTAGTCCAGGAGCTCGTTGTCCACATCGTTCTCTGCCATGATTGGGCCGGCGGGGGGAGAAGGGAGGTCTTTGGGTGAGTGGTCCCAGAGCGGGTGACAGAGCAAGGGGAAAGAGAGGGGGCTGAGGAGCAGCGAGGGACGGCACCAGGTTCCCGACAGAAGAGCTGGGAGAGAGGACAACAACGACACAGAACAACTCATCAGTCACTGCCGGACCCACGGCTGCTTGTCCACCCCCTCCCAGTTTCCCTAAACTACAAACCCCTGCCGCGGGAGAAGAGTCACGAAGAGACACGCAACATAAACTCGGCGTGGGGGAAAAGCGGAGCGGCCTCAGGTGGGGACTGATAGCCAGAGCCAGGCTCGCACCTTTTTTTTTGGTTTTTCGAGACAGGGTTTCTCTGTGTTGTTTTGGAGGCTGTCCTGGCACTCCCTCTGTAGACCAGGCTGGCCTCCAACCCACAGAGATCCACCTGCCTCTGCCTCCCAAGCGCTGGGATTAAAGGCGTGCGTCACCGACGCCCAGGCTCGCGCTTTTGACCGCCCCCCCAGGAGCCAACTCCAGAGACCGTGAAAAGATGAGCCTGACCCGCGGGGAGGGTGACAACGCGAAGGAGCTAGGAGGGGGCCTCGGGCTCGCCCTCCCTATCTGCAGGCCAGCAGCCATCAGCCAAGGGTGATAGATGAAGGTCAGCACTGCGCGGAGCGCTCACTTCTCAACTGCGGACATCATGTGGCTGCCGTTCACCGGCTCGGGAGACCCGGGGGCCCGGCCCTGGAGGCGCACGCACACCTGCGACCCCAGCCCCGGGGGAGCAGACGCAGGGAGGGCGGTGGGCGGGGAGGAAGGCCCGCTGCCACTAACGGTAGGCGCGGGGGAGGGGGACACCATTGGCTCAACGCCAAAAAAAAAAGAAAAGACAAAAAAAAGCCCCAAAGGTCTGGGGTGCACACGGCCGGATGACAGCGCCTGCCCGGCGATGCGCGCGGCCCAGCGCTACAAAAACGGGTTCTGGAGGCCCCAGGGTCACGGCTGGGCACCGTGCAACCCACTCCGGCTCGGGCTTCGTGCCCGGCGGCGTGGACACCGAGAAACGCGCGGTGCCGCCGCCGCCCGCGCGGGGAGGGAGAGTTCGGAGCTCCCGGGCGGCCGCTCCCCACCCCACCGCCGGCCACGCAAGGCCCGGAGCGGGAGACCGGGGCGGCCCCGCCTCCTGGCTGCGCCGTCTCGGGTCGCGGCGGCCCCGGCGGGCAGGGGACCGGCTGGGGGCATCCAGGAAGCGGGGAAGACACAATGGCGGCGAGACCACCATTTTGGATTGCCACCTTCTCCCCCCCTCCCCCGGTCTCCCTGCTCCCCGCCGAGACTCGCGCTCAGAAAGGGACCAAGGCCACGGGACCGAGCGCCCGACCGAGCCCCAGCGGCCAGGACGCCGCCCGGCCGAGGGGTATCAGGGGCGCGCGCGGCGGGACGCGGCGGGGCGAGGGCGGATGGCGGCGGATGGCGCGCTAGGCCAAAGCTTACCTAAGCGCTTGCGAGCGCGTATGGCGGCGGCGACAGGGACGGAGGCGGGAAGCTGCCTTCACTTCCGGTCCCGGGCGCTTTACCCCCCCAACCCCCAGCCTCGGCCTCCCGCTTTCCTGGCTGTCAGAGCGCAGGCGCGCGCGGGAGGTGGGGGCGGGGCCGGAAGCCGGAAGTGGGCGCTGCGGCGGGCCTCCAGCTGTGCGCGCCGCGGGGCCGCCTTTGCGAGGCGCCCGCCTGGGGTCCCGCTCCCGGCCGCTCCGCTGCCGCCGGTGACCCGAGCGCTCGCGCCGCCCCCCTCAGCGCGGCGTCCGCCTCTTGCTTGTGTCTCCTTTTCTTCCACGCCAGGCTCCGCTCCGAGACGCGTTCTCTCGGGGTCCTCAGCCTGGTCGTCAAGGTGACCCGAGGGTGGCCGAGCACAGTCGGGCCTCCCGGGAGGAGGGCGCCCGGGCAGGCCACGCCCTTTACGATTGCGCGGAGGAGGAGCAGGGTTTGCCCAGAATGATACTGGCAAGGTAGCAGCTTGCGAGATGGAGGTTTACGTTATGCCCAAACGTTAAAAAATAAATAAATAAATGGTGGGGTTTGAGGGTTATGCAGCTTTCCAAAGTTATTTTTTAATTATTTATTTATTATGCATACAGTTTTTTTTTTTTTTTTGGTTTTTCGAGACAGGGTTTCTCTGTGGCTTTGGAGGCTGTCCTGGAACTCGCTTGGTAGTTCAGGCTGGTCTCGAACTCACAGCGATCCGCCTGCCTCTGCCTCCCGAGTGCTGGGATTAAAGGCGTGCGCCACCAACGCCCGGCGCATACAGTTTTTTTTAAATCTGTGTACATGCTTGTACCCCAGGAGAAAGCACCAGATCTCTTTTAGATGGTTGTGAGCCACTGTGTAGTTGCTGGGAATTGAACTCAGGTCCTCTGGAAGAACATGCAGTGCTCTTAACCTCTGAGCCATCTTTCCAGCCCTGTTATTTTTATTATTACTATTACCATTTTTTTTCCGAGACAGGGTTTCTCTGGCTGTCCTGGAACTCGCTCTGTAGACCAGGCTGGCTTCGAACTCACAGAGATCGCCTGCCTCTGCGTCCCGAGTGCACCACCACCGCCCGTCTCCATAGTTACGATTACTTAGAGCAGAGTGCTACCACAACAGCTCCATGGTTGAGCCAGGATCTTCCCCCTTCAAATATGTGGTTCTGCCTTCTTTGAGATGCTACTATGTGCATGAGAAGCTATGCCCTGCCGACGCGCGGCATCAGAACTAGGTGTGAGCTTTCCCTGTTAGCACACTTAACCACTCAACACTAAGTAGGCACCATGGTCACCAACCCTCAGCATTTGACAGAAGCTGGTGGTGCCCTGACTTAGCAGCCGCCGGCTCCGCCCTCTGGAGTTAGCATTCACAGACGCCACAGCTTTTGTGCTAAGCCTAGGAGTAGGTGGGGATTCCTCTCGGCCCCTGGCAAAGTAGGAAACACTGTAGCTCCAGAAAATGAGGTATCTGGGGCCTATGGCTTTGAGGACAGTTCCCAGGGACTCTTCCAGGGACCCAGATGGCAGACTCTAGGCCACTTCTTTCTTCCTGTTGTTACCAGCTCAGCCTAAAAGGCCAGAGGAGACCTCTCAAGGGAAAGCCTTTTATTGGACCTACCGTTGTAGCACTGAGGAGATTAACATAGTAAGATTTATCCCAGCCGGGCGTTGGTGGCGCACGCCTTTAATCCCAGCACTCGGGAGGCAGAGGCAGGCGGATCTCTGTGAGTTCGAGGCCAGCCTGGTCTACAGAGCTAGTTCCAGGACAGCCTCCAAAACAATACAGAGAAACCCTGTCTCAAAAAACCAAAAAAAAAAAAAAAAAAAAAAAAGATTTATCCCAGCTGAGCCCCCAAGTGAGTCAAGCATTCTACTTTACAGCTGGCAGAGGATGTTTGCGCCAACACCGCAAACTCATGCAAATGAAGGCTTGTGTTTGCACCAATCACGACATTGCATCAGTCAACACACCCTCTGCTCCTGGACCATAGGGAGTTCCACCACACCATGGGGGGGGGCGCGACACGAGGACCAAATGTCATCTAGAGTCCATCAAGGCTTGTGATAGCAAAAAAAAATCCAGTAACCAACTGTGTCAAACAGTCCTGGCTGAGGCCACGCCTTCAGGAGCTGGAGCCATTAACTGTCATCACCATGCTTCTCTCAAAGTGTTCAGAATAGCCAGTGTTGGGCAAAGGATGGTCTGGCCGGCTGTTTTACTGGCAGTCCTGCTCAGGGCAGACAGGAACTGTCCAACAGCTGTCACCAGAGAATCTAATTGCCTCACCTCCTGGTGACCCCTTGTTTACAGGATAGTGAACAACAGAGGAGCACTTATGATAAACACTTGAACTCATTAACACTCAGTGGTTTTTTTTTTTTTTTTTTTTTGGTTTTTCGAGACAGAGTTTCTCTGTGGCTTTGGAGGCTGTCCTGGAACTAGCTCTTGTAGACCAGGCTGGTCTCTAACTCACAGAGATCCGCCTGCCTCTGCCTCCAGAGTGCTGGGATTAAAGGCTTGCGCCACCAACGCCCGGCAACACTCAGTGGTTTTTAACAATACTTAAAGCCTGAGCCAACGGCCACAGCGAAGGGTCCCCCTCATCTGTCATCATTCCTTCCTTCCTTTGTTAGTGAGTTTGAGTCTGTTATGTAGCCTAGACTAGCCTCCAACTCTCAATTCTCCTGCCTCAGGCTCCACGTGCTGGGATTGAAGTCAGTGGGCACCATGTCCTGCTCTGCTATTCCTAGAAACACACACACACACGCACACGCACACGCACACGCACACACACACACGCACACACACACGCACACACACGCACACGCGCACACACACGCGCGCGCGCACGCGCACGCACACGCACACACACACACGCACACACGCGCGCGCACACACGCACACACACACGTACATAGATTCAGCAAGATGGCACGGCAGCACAGCTAGCAGGGTCACATGGGGTGTAATCGGGACCATTTCCCACCAAGTCTGTCGCCCTGCTTCAAAAATCGGGTTGATTTTGTATGGCTATTTCCTCGGGATTGAGACATTTCCTCCTCATGACAGTAGAGAAGGCCTTTTCATAAAATCCAGAAAGAAGTTGCAAGCCACAGAACCCTTTCTCCCAGATTACGTCACCTATAACCAGTTCCTGACGACAGAAGTCTCTGGTGGATCTGTGTACAAGCTTTGGAGAGAACTCTGGTGATGGAGGACGAGGGAGGAGCAGCTCCGATCTCCCTTGCTGCTGTAAGTGACCTATCACCGGTACTCCCGGCGGTGGGCCCCTGACTCTGCCAGTCCAGACTTGAGTGGAGAAGTTTCTTTGGTCTTTCGTTAGTGCCCTACCTGGCATAAATAGACTTTTTACTGTCTGCCTACAGAAAAGTCATACAAGCCAAGACCACAGGTTGTCTCACCGATTCATGCCCTAGGTGAAACAAGCTTGCCTTCCATGGTGAAGAGAACTGTTGCAAGACGGAGTCACAGCAGAGCGGTTTCCTATCAGTGAGCATTTTAGTTCACAGTATTCACCAGCTGCCGGTCACGCCCCAAGTGCTGTCTTAGGCTCTGGGGACACAGCAGCCCCTCATCAGATACTTCACATAACAAGAGCCAGCACCTGGACATAGAGCGTCAAGCCAGGTGTGGTGGCGCACACCTTTAGTTGCAGTATTCGAGAGGCAGAAGCAGGTGGATCTCTGTGAGTTCAAGGCCAGCCTGGTCTCCATAGGAAATTCCAGGACAACCTGGGCTACATAGTAAGGCTCTCTCTCTCTCTCTCTCTCTCTCTCTCTCTCTCTCTCTCTCTCTCTCTCTCTCTCACACACACACACACACACACACACACACACACACACACACCAGGCACTAATAAGCAGAGTAAAACACAGGAAGCTGCAGAGTGCTTGTTGGGACCTGCTGACTTTTCTCCTACGGTTATCACACGCAGCCCTCGGGTCCCAAGGAGCCTCACATGTTCCCACTTGAGAGAAACGCCACATCACTGTGTGCTTTCGTTTCCCCCAGAAAGCTGCCCAGGGCAGCCATCTGCAGTGTTCTGAGGGGAGGGAATGAAAACGGGAAAAGCCATGAGGCAGAGAGAGGCCGCTTTCACCACCGACTGACTCGCCCAGCGATATTTTATTGACACTGTGCTGTCATGCAGGGAAGCAGGGAAGCAGATGTTGAGCCACAGAAAGGAACGGGTGCATGTGGACGCCGCAGCATCACTTCAGCTCTGGGAGGCAGTAAGCTTTGGGAGCACAGAGGGCCAGCCCAAGGGAAGACCCACTCACAAGGAACAAAGAGAGACGCTAAGAGGCTCGACATACATCTGCTGACTTTGAGAGAGGGACTAAATGACACTATCATTTCAACTTTTCAGGGGTCATGATGTGCCTTTGGAAAAAGCAAATTCTTTAGAGAATGTCTAGAGTCACAATGACTGAGCGTTACAGAGTGCCAAGGACAGATTACGATTCGGGCAGGCAAGCAGGGGGCGGTGGGGGTCATAATATGGGCTTGCCGTTTATGGAATCACAACTACCAGCCGTCTGGAACTATGCTGAGTTCTTTCAGGAGGATTCACAGTAGTCACCTTAAAAGGCTAGCATTATTACCATCATTCCAGTTACAAACAGGAGGACATCAGGACTTCCAGGCTAAAGAGCTTGTCCAGGCCCCGGTCTCATGGCCAGGAAGGAAGAGGGGAGGGAGAGGAACCCAAATCTGCCAGCTGAGTCAGGATGCTTTCCATACCTCCATCGCCATGACACATTTCACAGAGGGTACCGATGGGGATGGCTTGAGTGTTCATCATATAGATCCAGTGGGTGTCATGGAACACACAGATTCAGGTTAGAATGGGCTGTTTGTAAGTCTCACGGAGGGTGGGACTGGGGGGTGGGGGGAATATTGGGTCCTGTTACCTAGAAGTCTTTCTTCTAGGAAAAGGTTATTTTTTAAAGGTTTATTTATTTATCATGTACAGTGTTCTGTCTGCCTGACATGGTTGTGAGTCACCATGTGGTTGCTGGGAATTGAACTCAGGACCATCAGTGCTCTTAACCACTGAGCCATCTCTCCAACCCTGGAACAGGTTATTATGTGAGGTGATGGGGGGTCCTAGGGATTGAAACCAGTGCTCTGTGCATGCTACGCAAGTGATTTTGAGTTGGGATAGGAGTCGGCAGAGGAGTCAGCCTCTAGGGACACGCCCCTAAGAAGTGGTCCTAGACGGTGATCCGGTAGTTGGGGTGGACCTGAGGCCTGACGTCACAGACCATGCTGAGAAGCTGAGCCAGGACACGCTCCCGGTTTCTCTGCTGGGAGCTCTGCATGCCCTGGACCTGACGTCTGGTGGCCTGCTCCACTTCTGCAGACAGGTTCCCCTGAGAGCCCATGGCCTGGGGTGGAGGAGAGAGAGAAGCAGAAAGGGAGAAAGAAAGGTCCCATGTGTAAAGGAAGACTCCTGAGTAAGGCCTGGAAAGCCTTTCTTTCTTTCTGTTTTTTTTTTTTTTTTGGTTTTTCGAGACAGGGTTGGAAACTGTCCTGGAACTCTCTTTGAAGACCAGGCTGGCCTCAAACTCACAGAGATCCGCCTGCCTCTGCCTCCCAAGTGCTGGGACTAAAGGCGTGTGCCACCACCGCCCGGCCCTGGAAAGCCTTTTCAAAACTACTCCCATCCCGCCAAAACTCTAGATACCAGACAGGTCAGCACAGTCCCGGGTTCTAAGATGTGACATGCAACCCCACCCAAAAAAACAGTCTGAAATTCCCCCCTCTCACCACAATGGCCATAAAACTCTGCTCCCCACCATCGATGTTGCCACACTCCACACAGACTGTGGAGGCTGCCCCCCCCCCACAAGTTGCATGTCTCCTTTAAATTCCCCAGGCCTTGTCAGGGCCCCTTCGGGCCTGTGACAGTCTAGTGTTTCATTGAGTCACCTACATTTTACAGGAGGCACCCCCCAATTTGCGCCTGAGTTGGTCCATCCCTGCTCCCCTCAACTCACGGCCTGCTGCTTGCTGTGAAACTCCTGCTCACGCTCCCTGCGGTACTGCTCCACCTCCGTTTGCGCCTCCTCCTTGGCCTGCTTCAGTCTCCGGGCCTTCCCTGGAGGCAGGACGACAGTGGGTATAGACCCCCCCACATAAGAGACAGTGGGTATAGACCCCCCCACACATAAGAGACAGTGGGTATAGACCCCACACACACATAAGAGACAGTGGGTATAGACCCCCACACACATAAGAGACAGTGGGTATAGACCCCACACACATAAGAGACAGTGGGTATAGACCCCACACATACACATAAGAGACAGTGGGTATAGACCCCACACACATAAGAGACAGTGGGTATAGACCCCACACACATAAGAGACAGTGGGTATAGATCCCACACACATAAGAGACAGTGGGTATAGACCCTACACACATAAGAGACAGTGGGTATAGACCCACACACATAAGAGACAGTGGGTATAGACCTCACACACATAAGACAGTGGGTATAGACCCCACACACACATAAGAGACAGTGGGTATAGACCCCACACACATAAGAGACAGTGGGTATAGACCTCACACATAAGACAGTGGGTATAGACCCCACACACACACATAAGAGACAGTGGGTATAGACCCCCCCACATAAGAGACAGTGGGTATAGACCTCACACATAAGACAGTGGGTATAGACCCCACACACACACATAAGAGACAGTGGGTATAGACCCCACACATACACATAAGAGACAGTGGGTATAGACCCCCCCACATAAGAGACAGTGGGTATAGACCTCACACATAAGACAGTGGGTATAGACCCCACACACACACATAAGAGACAGTGGGTATAGACCCCACACATACACATAAGAGACAGTGGGTATAGACCCCCACACACATAAGAGACAGTGGGTATAGACCCCACACACATAAGAGACAGTGGGTATAGACCCCACACACATAAGAGACAGTGGGTATAGACCCCCACACATAAGAGACAGTGGGTATAGACCCCACACATAAGAGACAGTGGGTATAGACCCCACACATAAGAGACAGTGGGTATAGACCCCACACACACACATAAGAGACAGTGGGTATAGACCCCACACACATAAGAGACAGTGGGTATAGACCCCACACACACATAAGAGACAGTGGGTATAGACCCCCCCACATAAGAGACAGTGGGTATAGACCCCACACATAAGAGACAGTGGGTATAGACCCCACACACATAAGAGACAGTGGATATAGACCCCACACATAAGAGACAGTGGGTATAGACCCCCACACATAAGAGACAGTGGGTATAGACCCCCACACATAAGAGACAGTGGGTATAGACCTCCCACATACACATCAAGTGTGTTAGACAGTGGGTATAGACCCCACACACATAAGAGACAGTGGGTATAGATCCCACACACATAAGAGACAGTGGGTATAGACCCCACACACATAAGAGACAGTGGGTATAGACCCCCACATACACATCAAGTGTGTTAGACAGTGGGTATAGACCCCACACACACATCCGGGTGTGTTAATAGGGATCAGTCCCCTCCAGAAAGTCATTTAGCTTCCCATCAACCAACCAAGTGCTGGATTCTAAAACCCACCCATATCTTCTATCGTAATAAGCTTCCAGCCCCCAGCTCTGTCTCCATTATCCTTGGGTTTTCCTAAGGACTCAAATGTCCCGTATCCCCTGCCCCCAAACCCTCCTCCCTGAGTCCTAGGAGAGCAAAGAGGAGGCTCACTCTTCCTGGCATCGGCCACCTTCTCCGCTGCCCGCTTCTCGGCTTGGAGGAGCTGCTGGATACCCTGGGACTGACTGGCCATTTTTCTGTCACTAGAGAGGATGCTGTCTCGAAGGCGACCAAGGTACCAGATGGCTCCCCGCCTCCAGCGCCTACTCCTCCGGCCGGCCCGCGGCTGCAGTCTCCACTCCCACTGGGTCTTAGTGCTCCCGTTTTCTCGCAGCCTGCCGCATCCTCAGGCTGAAGACTGGTCCTCCTCCAGCGCCTCACGAGGCAGTGCTCCAAACGGCCGCCTGGGGGCAGCAGAGACCAGGCCTGCGCTGACAACTGCAGCAGGTGCAGGGCCTCTCGTGTCCCCCGGGTCTACGGGGATGGAGACGGGGGAAGGGGAGGCTGGAGTGCTTGGGTGGGCGGAGAGCTTGACTGGTGGTCTCAGAGGAGGCACAGAGACGATGAGAATGGTGTGGGAAGGTAAGGATGTGCTTGGAGACCAGTGCGACGGGTTTCATGCTCCCCCTCCCCCAGTCTCCCGCCGCCCTCTGCCCCTCCCCCGCTTTTCTTTCTCCCGTCTTTTTTTTTTTTTTTTTTTTTTTTTTTTTGGTTTTTTGAGACACTCGAGGCAGGGTTTCTCTGTGGCTTTGGAGGCTGTCCTGGAACTAGGTCTTATAGACCAGACTGGTCTGGAACTCACAGAGATCCACCTGCCTCTGCCTCCCGAGTGTTGGGGTTCAAGGCGTGCGCCACCACCGCCCGGCTTTATCTTTTTTGTTTGTTGACATATTTCCCAAATCCGAACGCCTTCACACATCTCACCTCCCCTGTCCAACGTTTGCCTTTTTTGTTTGTTTGTTTTTTTTTTTTGAGACAGGATTTCTCTGTATTGTTTTGGAGGCTGTCCTGGAACTCGCTCTTGTAGACCAGGCTGGTCTCGAACTCACAGAGATCCGCCTGCCTCTGCCTCCCAAGTGCTGGGATTAAAGGCGTGTGCCACCATCGCCTGGCCAACGTTTGCCTTCTTAGTGTCGTCTCATGCACTTTTCGTTTTGGATCTACCTATGTATTAGGCCTCATTGTGATTTTTTTTCCTTTTCTTTTTTGTTTTGTTTTGTTTTTCCAGACAGAGTTTCTCTGTGTAGCCCTGGCTGTCCCGGAACTCGCTCTGTAGACCAGGCCTGCCTCTCTCTGCCTCCCGAGTGCTGGGATTGAATTTTTCTCATTATAATTTTTAAAAATCTTTACTTCCCCCCTTTGCTGTCCTTCTCCTTCCATTTACTTCCTGTCCGCTATTAAACTATCCCTTCTCTCCTGCTCGTGAGGGGTCCGAGAGAAACCTGAAGACACCCCTCCCGTCCCCCAGCCCCTTGGAACCGGGCCTCTAGTCCCGCCCTGCGGCTTCAGGAGGACCCTGTGTCGTTGCCTCTGCCTTGTTTCCCCTCCGGAGGCCTCATCACGAGTCACCCGGTCGGGTCGGAACGATTTCCGGGATGGACCCGATCGTCCATTTCCGCCCGAGACTTGCGTCCGCGCTTGCGCCACTTCCGCCAGGCCGGGGCGCCGCCTCCCTGCCTCCCTCCCCGCCTCCCTTCTCCGAGGGTCTTAAGCCCAGGCCTCGGGCCCCAGCCCCGCGGGTCCTTTGGGGGGGCGGGGAGCGGCGCGGATGAGCGGGCCCTGTCCCCGGGCCCCCGAGGAAGGAGCCTCCACGTCTGCGAGTCGGGTACCTTCCGCCCCGTCTCACTTGTGACGTCCCCGTCCCTCTCCCCCCCACCCCAAAGTTCAGAGCTAACTTTCCCCTCGGCCTCCGGAGCCTTAAAAACCATCACGAGTCGTTTCCTCAGGGCTAACACCCGAAGTCAAGCCCCCGGCCGCCCCCGCCCGTCGCCCCGCAGGGCTGCGCGTTCGGGGACGGCTTCGTCTCTACGGAGCCGGGGGTTGGGGGGGCGAAGGGAGAAGCGGGCGGGCGAGCCCGGGGTGCAGGGCGGGCCGATCGGGGTCCTCACCGCTGCCCTCTCCCGCTTCTCCCCCAGCCCGAGAGCCCCATGGCCTCTGCTTCCCGCCGGCAACGCCGAGAGCGGCGCTTCCGCCGGTACCTGTCGGCGGGGCGGCTGGTGCGAGCCCAGGCTCTCCTCCAGCGACACCCGGGCCTCGACGTGGACGCCGGGCAGCCCCCTCCCCTGCACAGGGCCTGCGCCCGCCACGATGCCCCAGCCCTGTGCCTGCTGCTGCGACTCGGGGCTGACCCTGCCCACCAGGACCGCCACGGCGACACGGCGCTGCACGCTGCTGCCCGCCAGGGCCCCGGCGGTGAGTGGCTCGGTGGGAACCGGTGGTGAGAGGCCCGATTAGAGCTGAAGCGAAGGCCAGCTGAGGGCCGGGATATAAGGGCCCGGTGTGTGGGCGCACGCCTTTGACCTGAGCACGCAGGGGCGAAGGAGGATCTCTGTGAGTTCGAGGCCAGCCTGGCCTGGTTTACACAGTGCGCTCCAGGGCTACATAGAGAGATTCTGTCTCCAACAACAACAAAAATAATTGGGAAGTAAGCTAGTTATTTGGTCCTTGGGACCTGCTGGAGCAGTTGACCTGGTCGGTATGTGACCATCGTATATGTGTGCATTAAAGTAACGTAAGCTTATCCCAAAATTGCCCAAACTTCAACTAAGGTAGGTAGATAGGTGTGTGTGTGTGTGTGTGTGTGTGTAACTGTTGGGGGTTTTGTTGTTCTCTTGAGTTTGGGTCTTCAGGCTGGCCTCAAACACACTCTTGCTCAGCATCCCACGTGCTGAGATTGCAGGCATGCGGCCACACACGCAGCCAACCCCGCTTGCAACTTTTTCTTTACATTTCCTATCTTTCAGGACTAGTGATTACTTTGTTTCTTTGATAACTATAGCTGTAGCACAGCCTTACCATTGATTGCTCCGGGCTCAGATCCCAGATCCAGGAAGTTTGCCACCCCACCCCCCACCCCCAGCTTAGTTTGCTTCTCTCCCTCTCCGTGTGCAATTAAAACAATAGCAACCTTTGTGATTTGCTACAAACGTTTAACAAAGTATCCGTGCTGTCTGCTGGGATGACAGGACCAGCAGACGTGAAACCCGGTGTGGAGTTATGCTGGAGATCTGCGTTCCTGTGTTAGGATCAGATTCATGTTCCTTGAGGAGTACTTCTGAAATACAGAAACACCCTGGGGACCAGTTTTCCCCAGTCTCCACCAAAATTCTGTAACAACAACAAAAGTAACTTAAAACTGGTGGTGCACGCCTTTAATCCAGCACTCTGGAGGCAGAGGCAGTCAGGACTCCGAGCTCACAGTCAGCCTAGTCTCCATAGCGAGTTCCAGGCCAACCAGAGCCTTGTTAGAGAGACCCTTTCTCAAAATAACAACAGAACATCTCACATAGGAGGTAGCGGCTTCACAGTGCAAACAGACCCTGCTGGTCACAGTTTGTGCAGGTAACCTGTCCAGAAGCAGCCCAGCCGCCTAGAAAGATGGGAAATTGCAGTGCACTCGTGTGATCAATCCCAGCACTCACGAGCATGGGGTTCCCCTCAAGGCCAGTCTGGTCCAGGCCTGAGTCTCAAACAAACAAGCAAATCTAACCTAAATGGAGGCCGTGGCGATTAGTTTATCCTGCTGAGCTCAGGTGTGGGCTTGCCTGCCCCTGCTCCCCCAGCCAGGAGACCCCGCTAGATAGTGCACTTGTAGATGAACAAACCCCCGACAGTTGTGAAAACCACATGAAGCTGTTGCTTTGGCAGTGACAGCAGGACAGCAGGACAGCAGGAGCGGCTCTGTAGAGAGAGGAGGCTGCCGCCCCCCCCCCTCGCATTGCCTTCTGGACACCGGAGCGCGTGAACAGCACCAACCCCGCCTGCCCCTTTCTCATCTCCAGCTTGGCCTCTTCTTGGTCCAGAAAAAAGAAAAACAATTTTTTTTTAGGGAAGGGTTTATTTGGCTCATAGTTCCAGAGGGATTAGAGTCCATTATGGCAGGGAAGGCATAGTGAACAGGAGTGGGAAGTCAGCTGACCACATTTTCATTCACACAGAAACCGGAACAGAGAGGGGGCAAGGCTGTAAACCCTGAAAGCCCGGTGTGTGCTTCCTTCAGCAGGGCTGTCGTATTAAAGCAGCGGTGCTCAACCCTCGAGTCACAGCGCCTTAGGGGGCCAAATGACCCCCACAGGGGTTGCCTAAGACCAGTAGAAAACACAGACATTTACATTATGCTTCATAATAGTAGCAAAGTTAGTTATGAGGCAGTAACAAAAATAATGTTAAGGCTGGGGGTCATGACAGCACGAGGAACTGTCTTGCAGGGGGTTGCAGCATTAGGAAGGTTGAGACTCTCTGTCTTACGGTTCCACGGCTCCCAGACAGAAGCATCAGCTGGGGACTGAGTGTTCAAATACTCCTCCAGAGCCCACAGAAGGACCTTTCAAACCCAGGTCTGCTTTGAGCTTACATCCCAAGAGAGGACTAGAGGGCCAAACTTGTCACAATTTGCCAGCTGTCCAGGCTGATCTCTGCTGGCACCTCCAGAGGAATCCTGGGTTCCCGACAGTCCATCGTCCTTCCCAGGGTGGTCTACATCAGCTCCCCTTGGTCACTTTAGAATGCACACCTTCAAGCCGGGCGTTGGTGGCGCACGCCTTTAATCCCAGCACTCAGGAGGCAGAGGCAGGCGGATCTCTGTGAGTTCGAGGCCAGCCTGGTCTACAGAGTGAGTTCCAGGACAGCCTCCAAAACAATACAGAGAAACCCTGTCTCGGAAAAAAACAAAAAAGAATAGGAACGATACTGGGAATGAAGGTGTGCATTCTTTTTTTTTGTTTTTTGTTTTTTGTTTGAGACAGGGTTTCTCTATATTGTTTTGGAGGCTGTCCTGGAACTCACTCTGTAGACCAGGCTGGCCTTGAACTCACAGCGATCCGCCTGCCTCTGCCTCCCGAGTGCTGGGATTAAAGGCGTGCGCCACCAACGCCCGGCTGTATCATTCCTATTCTATTAGACTGGGCAGACCCAGACCACCAAGGGCCCACGAGGACAGCTCTTGACATGGTTAGTCCCCATCTGTCAGGCTCTGCTGCTATGCACTCAGCTTTCTTCCCAGCAAAAGCATCATTGGCATGAGGATGGCATCAGTTGGTGACTCCTCCACACAAAAGCTTAGATGCTGGAGGGAATGTAGGTGACATATTGTTTGGGCACCAGACATACCTCCAAGTGCAGGGTGCTATAGATATATGCCAACCTGTCAGCCGAGCTCCTCAGTCCACACGGATAACACAAGCCCCTCCCCCGTCCCTTCCCCTGGATCCCCACAGCCTGCTCCACCAACTCTGCATACACTCCCTTTCCTGTTCCCATCCACACAGCCAGTTAGTACCCTCTCCCCGTGACGGGGCAGTCATGTGCCATCTCTGCACCATGCATCTCTGTCCCAGGGGTCTTCAGAACGTACAGCCGCTTCCTAGTCTCACTGTCCACAAGACCCCTCCCACTCCACACAGTCCGTCCCAGGTTCCCCGACTACGCCGCCCGTTATCCCTGACTCCCTGTCCAGGAAGCCAGTTGTCCCAGCTCCCGGTCCAAGCAGCCGAGCCCTTGCAAAAACCATTTTCTTTAATTCTGCTTCGCACAAGTAAAAGAGGCTTTAGCGCTTTGTCTGTCTGTCTGTCTGTCTGTCTGTCTATCTATCTATTAAACTTAAAGAGAGCAAGTTTGCCAAATGCTGGCTGCAGCTGACTGGCTGATTCTGTTGTGGAGAATCTGGAGTGAGCTCCTGA
>NW_024429208.1:2959869-2979869 GCF_017639785.1 Mesocricetus auratus | reverse complement strand
GTTGGAGTAGAGGGAAGCCGACAGGGCCCAGTCCCGGAACTTTAAGCAGCCTCTTATCATGAGGGAGGGTAGCTTTTCTTGTTGGTTTATTGGTTGGTTGGTGGTGGTAGTGGGTTTTTTTTTTTTTTTTTTTTTTTGCTTGTTTGTTTTTTGAGACAGGGTTTCTCTGTGGCTTTGGAGGCTGTCCTGGAACTCGCTCTGTAGACCAGGCTGGCCTTGAACTCACAGAGATCTGCCTGCCTCTGCCTCCCGAGTGCTGGGATTAAAGGCGGCGCCACCACTGCTGGCTAGTAGCAGCCTTAATAGTTTGTCTCAGCGGCATAACACACAGGGACAGACAGTGGGTCTCTGGTCTAAGAGGTCTTCCTGGGAGACGGGCCAACCGTGAGGGACTTGGAAAGGCTGAAGTGAGCTTGGCTTGAGAGTAATGCCAGGTCGTTAGATTTGCCCTCTCGACCTTTCTAGAAGATGGAGTGGTCCTTGCAGCAGAGAGGTGATGTTGGATTCAGAGACCTTGCTTATTCTGAGTGATACAGGTCATCGCCAGACTGAAGGGACCAGGCAAGTCGGAATCGAGGACTTGTGTCCTCTGAGACAGTGGTAACCTCTGAAGCCTTTTGTTTTACCATCCAGTATCTTCTAGAACTAGCGATCAGGGTACATGAGCATGAGGATCTGTTTCTTATCTTCCCTGGCATGGTTCTCCTACACTGCACAGGCTTTAGAAGGGGAGAGACCCTGAGGCCCCGGAGAAGTCAAAGAATGTGTGTTGACTGGACACAGCATGTGGTGCGGGCTGAGCCAAGCATGGCAGCCCAGCTGTGGGGAGACAGCGTCTTGGGGACATTTTTAATGGCAGCTCCAGAAAGGGTGAGCCTGTGGAGTGTAGTCAGGGTGAGTGTGAGCCTTCAGAAAGGGTTAGCCTGGTGGAGTGTAGTCAGGGTGAGTGTGGGCCTCAGGACATCTCCAAGGCCAGGAGCTGCCCGGGGCCCAAGGCTTCCCTGGTCTCTGGCTGGCCCTTGGGACTTGCTGTAAACCTTGTGAGGAGGGCGTGTCAGCCCTAACTGACAGCTGTTCAAGACTTGCCCCTTGCCTTGAGCGCACTGTGAAGAACACGATTTCTCTTGGAGAGGAAAATCCATTTAGCCGTTTATTGAAGTTGACGCTATTTTACTTAGTACCTGGTATGGTACATTCATCCTATGGCTCAGCCAGACACCTGAGGAATGGCCTTCAGGTCTTAGACAGGGTCTCTCTACATAGTCCTGGCTGTTCTGGAACTCACCATATAGACTAAGCTATCCTGGAACAAACAGAGATCATCCTGCCTCTGCCTCACAAGCGCTGAGATTAAATTTTGCACCGCCACTGCCTGGCAAAATTCAGTTTCCAAAGTAACAGAAAGCCTGCCAAACTCAGCAGAGAACAATCATCAGGACAAGTGAAGATCAGCTTTTGGCAGACGCTCTTCAGAGCGGGCAGCAGCAGCGTCTCAGGAGACCTGGGGAGCAGAGCCGGGGCTTTGGCTGTGGGCGGGTGCACACTGATGTTGGGTTTCGGGGAGCGAACCAGCACCTCACCGCTGCCGGCTTTCTTGTGGCTCACTAGGCGTCTCCCACGCGCTCACGCTCGTTAGCTTACGCTCGTTAGCTTGCCCTCATCGCTTCTTTTCCACTTCGGAACAGTCCAGCGACTTTATGTCTTTCTTAACTAAAACCAGCCCGTTCCTTTCACCCTCCTTACCCAGAGCCTCTCTTCACCCCCGCCTCCGCCCACGCCTCCTCTTTTCCCTGTGTTCACCTCTCTGCCAGAGGTGTGAATCTTCAGTGCGCCCACGCGTGAGGTGGCAGCCCAAGATACCCCGCAGACACGACGTCGTCAGACGGAGGCTCTGTCTGTCCAGGGTCCTCAGTGCTGCTTGGATTTCTTTTGGGGGGGATTTTTATTTTTAAACAAAAATTCCTGTCTTTATCACATTATTCGTCTCCCTACTGTACAGTATCAGAAGCGACTGAAATCAGTCAGGTGCCTCAGATTGGTTGTGTGCTTATTAGGACGCACTAAACATTCCCCCCCCATAAAACCAGGACACAAGTACTGTTAGCATCCTCGTGCTGTGAGTGAGAAGGAAACCGAGACTCTAGGAACCTGGTGGACTGTGGATGGCTGGACAGTGCGTGAGCGGACTGGGGTTCTGACCATGGCTGCCAGGGTTCGATCTCCAGCAGATAATGAGCTCACAAAGAGGAGGTAGAGTGAAGAACAAAACATTCTCACATCTCCAGGAAGTCCCACAGTGGCCACGAGATGCAGCTTTCAGGACTGGGATTACTCTTTTCAGGTCCATTGAACACACATGCAAGGCTTTGTAAGTGTTAGCTTTTCCCTTGCCATTGGTTCTTTTGTTTGTTTATTTGTTTTACATCCCACCCCTACCCCCCCCCATGCGCATGTACTCTTCTATGCTTAAAAAAAGTTCCGCCGGGTGTTGGTGGCGCATGCCTTTAATCCCAGCACTTGGGAGGCAGAGGCAGGCGGATCTCTGTTGAGTTCGAGACCAGCCTGGTCTACCAAGCGAGTTCCAGGACAGCCTCCAAAGCCACAGAGAAACCCTGTCTCGAAAAAAACAAAAACTAAATAAATAAATAAATAAAGTTCCTGTCAAAGCTGGCAAGGATAGCAGCTGATCTTAGATGGGATTGTCTTAGTCTAAGCATAAGACAGGAGCCACAGCCAAGAATCTTGTGTGTTGAGCCCTAAAAAACTGAAGGGAAAAGCTGGGGCAGGGTTGACGCACGCCTTTAATCCAGGACAGCCTGGTCTACAGAGCGAGTTCCAGGACAGCCAGGGCTGTTATACAGAGAAACCCCGTCTCAGACAAAACAAACAAAAAAGGCTGAAGGAAATAGTAAATGGTAACTTTTCCTGGAGGATCAAGGGGAGGGGAAAAGAGAGACAGAAGGATGAAGGGGATGGAGGCTGTCGGGTGGTGGAGACTGGAGAGTCTACTGGATCCGATGGACCTAGAGCAGTTGTGTTTGGGACACATCTGTCAGGGAAAGGGGGCACATACCCGGATAGTGTTGAGGTCTGTTAGCTGCCTTGTCACGGTGCTAATTGTTCCCTGGGTTCCCTATATGAAGTCCTTGAGTGAGTGTGTGAGGGAGAATGTGTGGGTGAGGAGGAGGTGCAGTTGGAGGCAGGGAGGAGTGTCGCCGGGGGAGGGGCTGGAGGTTGGGTGGAGGTTGAAGACAGGATCTAGACCAGTGTTTGGGAATATGTCTCAGGGTGAGTAGGGGCCATGAAACCCATCTTGTGTCCTACCAGAGTTGTAACCCAACCCCAGAAAGCGCCTTCAGAGGGCAGCAGCCCTACCAGTTTAGTACGGACTTGAGGTTTGCTCTAAACCAGGGCATCCTCTGAGAACATGGACTCCTGACTCACAGGTGAACCCAGTTGGTCAAGCCAGACTGACTGTGAAGAGAGACACTGGCCAGGCCAGAACAGGGGGCTCCCTGTCCCAAGAAAGTGAGACATCTGTTACCCTTGGGTCTCCGTGCTGCAGAAAGTGAGACATCTGTTACCCTTGGGTCTGTACTGCAGAGAGTGAGACATCTGTTACCCTTGGGTCTCCGTACTGCAGAAAGTCTGGCTGGGTCAGCTGACCTGCACGAGTGTGTTGTTCTTGTCTGTGGTGCTGAAGTCCCAGCCAGAGTGTTGGAACACACTAGGCAAATGCTCAGTCTCTGCGGAGCCTCCCTCCCTCCCTTACTAGAAATGCTGTGCTTTTAGAGGTGGGGGGGGGGAAATCCTGCTTTTGTTCGTTTATTTTTGTTTTTGTTTTTTGAGACAGGGTTTCTCTGTATTGTTTTGGAGGCTGTCCTGGAACTCTGTCTCTAGACCAGGCTGGCCTTGAACTCATGGATATCCACCTGTCTCTGCCTCCCAAGTGCTGGGATTAAAGATGTGCACTATTACTGCCTGGCAATGTCACAAACCTTTTAATGTTAGCAGACAGGAAGCAGAGACAAGCCAATGTCTGTGAATTCTAAACCAGCCTGAGCTACATGGTGAGACCCTATCTCAAAAAAAGGAGAGAGGGAGGGAGGGAGGGAGAAAGGGAGGGAGGGAGAGGCTATGCTAATGAACATTGGAAAGTTGGTTTAGGGGCTGGGAGGCAGCTCAGCACTTGGGAGGCAGAAGCAGGTGGATCTCTGAGTCCAGGGCCAGCCTGATCTGCAGAGTTCTAGGACAGCCAAGGCTACATACACAAAAAACAAAGGACTTTCATATGTGTATGGATATGAAAAAATTTCCAAAGAAAAAACTGAAGAATATGAACAGGTTATTCACAAAATAAATACTAGTAGCCAGAAATATTTTTAAAAAAAATAAATCCTGGAACTCACTCTGTAGGTCAGACTGGCCAAGCTTACAGAGATCTGTCTGCCTCTGTCTCCCAAGTGCTATGGTTAAAGGCGTGTGTCACTGCCTGACCTTTTACCAAAGCCATTTTTGATCTGTCCCATTAGCAACATGAAAATGTTGGCGTGTGTGTACAGTTAGGGAAGGCAGGCACAGACATTGAGAACAGCCTGCAGGCTTGTACATGCGTTGACGCATGGCATCTACCCTGAGCAGATACTGACCACGTCAACAGACATGAAGGCTTGAAGGTTTCTGGACACACACACACATACACACACAAACACACACACACACACACCTCAAAACCTATAAAATAAATTGGGTATTTCAGAAAAAACATTTTAAAAAAGCAAGTTGCCAAGCTGGTCGCATACCTCTGAGTAAGTATGTATAGTACGTGGTCACAGCCAAGTGTGCATTTATATGGACCAAGGCGGGGCTGGGGGATTGCAGCAAACCGTTAACAGTTATAATTTTAAGCTGGGTGTGTTGGTAAACAGCAACAAAAACCCAAAACTCCTGAGTTCAACAGTCTCTGCAAGCCTGGACACACTCATGCTGCATCCACACACCTAAGCACGCATGCTATATACTCACACACTCGTGTAAACACACACCGCACACTCTCTGTGCTCTGCACACACACCCTTGTGAACCCTGCTGGAAGAAGATGAAAGACGGAAGCAGAGCAGTTGCTAACTGGGACAGCTCGGGAGGGTTTGTGGCAGGTCACAGCAGCAAACCTCACCCTGATGTGGTTTCCCAGGGGCTTGGCACCTTGGGTAGCCAAGGGTAGGCCCTTGCGTCTTCCTGGCACTGACAGGTCAGCCCTGCTTCTACGCCATCCTCCTGTTGGTGAGTGAATGGTACTTACTGGAACCAACCAGGCCTGGCGCCCATCTCCTCCTGCTCTAGGAGACAAAAGAGGCTCACAGGGTGGGAAGGCCGCTCCACTTGTCTGCCTCTGGCTCCTGAATGAGGCAGTCCGGCTCAGGTGGTGGCCTCCCTTGAGAGTGAGGCGAAGTTCGCTGCCCGGCATTTGGCGCCCCCTGTAGTCTCTACCTGGTGAGCTCAGGGTTTAGAAACAGGTACCCGGGATGCCTGGTTCTTTCCTGTCCTCCCCCTGCACGCGCCAGCCGTCACTGTGGTCGACTCCCCCTGAGGGGCTCTGCTGATGGCTGCGTCTGTGATCCGTGCCCATTGCTGCCTCCCATGCTTGGGTAAGGCTGAGAAATTCTGCAGAGAACATTTACTTCTCTCTGCGTTACTGGGCAGAAATATTAAATGCTCAATGCTGTTTGATATCCTCTATTGCTATTCTTTTGTTGTTGTTTTGTTCTGGTTTTTGGTTTCTTGACACAAGGTCTCACTATGTAGCTTTGGAGCCCACCCTGAGACTCACTGTACACCAGGCTGGCCTGGAACTCAGACTCACCTGCCTTTGCCTCCTGAGTGCTGGCATTTCAGGTGTGCAGTGGTGACTGCCCAGTGGTGATCTTAATATGTAGTTTTGGGCGAGAACCATAGTTAGGAATAGGCATATAGTGGTAATAGTTTCAAACCAAAACCAAAAAAATAGTCAAAGGAATCTGAAGCTGTCCTAGGTGGCAGGGGCTGCGGCCAGAAAATGTCGTTTGCCACTTGGAGTGAACGGAAGTTGTCTGTGGGAGCAGTCGGAACATTCTAGACTTCCACACTTACGGCTCATGTAATTAGTAAATGTCAGGGTGGTTATTCCTCATACCCAGGAGGAGTTAGAGACTCCCAGACGGTGGTCCTCGGGTCCCGAGCCCCAGCTGACCAGCTCGCTGTCTCTGCCTGCAGCGTACACAGACTTCTTCCTGCCGCTGCTGAGTCGATGCCCCTCCGCCATGGGGATAAAGAATAAGGATGGGGAGACGCCCGGGCAGATTCTGGGCTGGGGACCCCCCTGGGATTCTGCTGAAGAGGAAGAGGATGAGGAGGTCTCCAAGGAGCAGGAATGGCAGCAGAAGCTGCAGGGCGAGCTGGAGGATGAGTGGCAGGAGGTCATCGGGAGGTTTGAAGGTGAGGAGGTCACTGCCACCCATAGCCGCCTGCCCTCCCTCCCCTAGAGTTCTCTGCCCCAGGCCCTCCCCTCTGCATCTCACTATCCGTCCCTCCAACAACCTCCTCCCTCCTCCCAAACAGAGGATGCCTCCCATGAGATGCAGGAACCCGAGTCCTTCTCAGCCTGGTCAGACCGCCTGGCTCGAGAGCATGCCCAGAAACGGCGGCGGCAGCTGGAGACAGAGAGGTCCGGCCGAACCCAAAGGGCTGAGGGCTCGAGTCACAGCTGGCGGCAGCAAGAGGAGGAACAGAGGCTTTTCCGAGAGCGAGCGCGGGCCAAGGAGGAGGAACTGCGTGAGAGCCGAGCCAGGAGGGCTCGAGAGGCTCAAGTGGACAGAGGGACGGGGCCTCCCAGGCCTGGGCCCAGGGCAGAGCACCCGCGAGGGGCAGGGAGGGGCAGCCTCTGGCGCTTCGGTGATGTGCCCTGGCCATGCCCTGGCGGAGGGGACCCAGAGGCCATGGCTGCAGCCTTGGTGGCCAGAGGCCCCCCTCTGGAGGAACAGGGGGCTCTGAGGAGGTACTTGAGAGTCCAGCAGGTCCGCTGGCACCCTGACCGCTTCCTGCAGAGGTTCCGGAGCCAGATTGAGACCTGGGAGCTGGGCCGTGTGATGGGAACTGTGACCGCCCTTTCTCAGGCCCTGAACCGCCATGCAGAAGCCCTCAAGTGACCTAGGGGATGAGCAAGACCCTGTGGGGATGTCGCCAGGGAGAGGTGGAAGGTCGTGGATGGGGATGGATAAGAGGCAGCTTAGCTGCTGCTCAGAGAGGATCTGGGGCAGGCTCACGTAATGGGTGCGGGGGTGGGTGGGGAGGCTCTACCACTGCTCTCGACTCTGCCATTTCCTAATAAGACCTGGTTCCACATCTCACTCCAGAGTCTTCTGCTTTTTCCATCCCTATGGTTTTCATCACCCACGACATCTTTCCCGCCCAACTGTCGAAACCCGCAGCTCCCACACACCTGCGGCACATAATCCGACAGAGGCCAGAAGCCCGCCTGTCCTCCCTCGGGGTCAGCCCTTAGAAGGCCCAGTTTGTCCCTCAAACCCCCTCTGCTCCCTCCCCTGGGGTCCTGACCACTCTGCAGTCCACAGTTGAAGACAGATGTGAACAAGTGTCAAAAAGGGGAACAAACCGTTTTCCTTCCCCCGTGCTCCCCAAGCAGAACCACATCCTCCCCATGGCACCCCTACCCTCCTCCCCGCTGGCACCCCTACCCAACACAGGGCTTTCCCTGTGCTGAGTCACTGAAGGAGCTGAGGCGGGGGTGCCAGGGCTGGGGACCATAAGGACTGGGAGGATGAAGAGTAGGAAGAGGGGTGCAGAAAGAGCCTGTGGGGGAGGGGATTTCAGCTGCTAAAATTAGAAGCAGGAAGGAGGCTGGAAATAGCCAGATTATGTAACCGGGTTGTCTGTTCTTGGGCAACCAGAGATCCACACCCGAGCCTGTCCGGGCTCCTGGACAGCTCCCCCTCTGCCTCCAACCTGGCATCTACTGTTCCACTCCCAGACCCTAAGTAAACCTGGGCTTCAGCTCTGGGCAACCCAGGTTTGGCCTTCCACATAATCCTCTCCTTCCCAAGAACCCAGGGTTGGGGGCCTAGGGGCCAGAGAGAAAGGGGCCTGAGACCTGGAAGGTGGACTAGGGGAAGGCCATCTGTACCACTGTTCGAATTCAGCAGCTCTCTCTGGAAATGGAGAAACTGTAGGCAGATCCCACTACCAACACCTACCACACAACTGGGAACTCAGATCTTTTGTTTTTTTAAAGTAGAGGCAAGACAGAGAAAGTGTTGTGCAGGTGTGTAGTGTGTGTGGTTGTGTGTGATCTGACAGGGAATTGTCAGGGCTGCACAGCCTGAGACCCGGGACCGAGGAGACATCGGGGACGTTAGTCAGAGGCCCAAGCCCCCTCGCCCCATTACCAAGCAGATGTTGAGCTGCGGGAGGGAGAGCTCTATGAGAGGAAACTGCTGTGATTCGGAGAAGTCTTGGAACTGTGAGCAGCCCCGGCATCCGGTTCCTCTCTCAGGCTGGGGATCTCGGAAGTGGCATGCCAAGAGCCCATGGGGAGTCCGGACTCTTGAGCTGGGGTTGAGAGGAGCGGTGCTGGTGTGGACTGAAAACACCGGGCGTCCTCCTCTACACAAATAACGCGAAACCAAAATACGCCGGTACCTGCTCCCCCTGCCCTGCCGGCAGACCTCCCTCTCGGCCCCCCCAGTGTCTGGCCCCCAGCTCTGGTGGGGGTTCCCCTGAGATGCAGGCTGTTCACTTTCTCTGACCACATGGTTTCCGCTTCTGCATCTCTCATTTCCTAGGCTGATAAAAATACTGAGTCCCAGAGGCCCCGGCTTCCTCTGACCCCCTGGTACCAGGCATCCTGTCCACCATGGCGGCGGTGGGGAGGGACCTCAGGGATCCCCAAAAGTTGACTCAGTGTCTACCGAGAGCAGTGGTTGCTGTAGAAATGTGTCCCTCCCGTCGGGCTGGGCCCAGGAGTTGGATCTTTGGGGTGGGGTACGTCGGGGCTCGATTTGAGAAAAGAGGCCAGGAAAGAAACTAAGAGATTGAATGTCAGCCTGGGCATTGGGGTCTGTTTCAGTTAAATCAGGACAAGGGTCTGGGCTTCTGTTTGGTACTGTGTTAACGCTGTTTCTGGGGACATACCCATACTCCAGTGTCTGAAGGTCTTCACAGTAGGGCCCATGGGACACGGGCAGGAGGCCTCCCAGAGGGCAGGAGCAGTGGGAATGCCCGTATGTGCTGTGGTGAGTGCTGACCAAAGAGCTGGGCCCGAGGCTGAGAGGCCAGAAAATGGCGTGAGTGGACAGGGCATGAGCGGGCAGGGCGTGAGCGGAGCATCTTGAAGTAAAGCAGCACAGGTCTGAGGGGGCGAAGGAGGCCGGGGTCAGGGAACTGATCTGTGCTGTGACGGTGGTCCTGGGGCAGCTGTGAGGTTTGAGAGTGAGGGGTGCTGCGGGCCAGGCTGAGTCTCCCTGGGTTAGCTCGCCCTTTCCCAGTCACCCTAATTCTGCTGGGGTCTCCGAGTCTCTCAGGACAGGGCACAGTGGCCGGCTGAGAGCTCTCTGCTGAAGGCACTCGGGCAGACCCCCACCACCCTCCCACCCTCCAGTCTCAACCCTTCCACCCCTCCCAGAGCCACTCACAAACTAGAACTCTTGCCTATTTGGGTCATCGAAGCTAAGACCAGCCGTTAAACTTAAAGTTCTCTGCCCCTCCAATTTTCCATGTAAAGACTGCCTGTAAGTGAATTCTTCGAGCCATGTTGTCTGACGCTAGGTCATCAACCCCTCTGCTGAGGTCTTAGGAGGAAGAAGTATTGCTTAGAAAGGTTCTGACAAGGGATGAGCCTAGCTGAGTTCCTGTCTCTGTATCTGTTAGGTGCCAACCTCTGTGCAGACACGTCTCTACACAGCTGTTCCTCGTGTGTTGTCAAATCTAAACCTAAAAAAAAGGACACCCAGTTAGGGCCGAGCGGTGGTGGCCCATGCCTTTAGTCCCAGCACTCGGGAGGCAGAGGCAGGCGGGTCTCTGGGGAGTTCGAGGCCAGCCTGGTCTACCGAGCGAGTTCCAGGACAGCCTCCAAAACTATACAGAGAAACTCTGTCTCGAAAACAAAACAAAACGGACACCCAGTTAGGGCTTTGAGTTTTCATGTCTGAAGACTCCTGTTGCAAAGTTATTTTTTATGCGTTTGTCTCTTGTTAACATGTCTTTGCAACAGCAGGAGCTGTGGCCCTGATGAGGGGTAAGGAAAGAGGCCACACCCTCCCGACCCCTGCGTTGTCATCCTCCCTCCAGAACCTAGGTGTGGACCCTCCCTTTAGGCACAGCCATGCAGCTCAAAGTCAGTGAAATGGGGAATGAGCTCCCCTAACTGCTGTCCTTCCACTTAAGTCCAAAAACTGCAGTGGCATTCGAGTGGGGGGGGGGATGGTCCAGCCCATAAGTGCTGGCCTTGTAAACAAGAAGCCTGAGTTGGATCCTTGCACCCACATATGAGCTCGGTTAGGTGAGACTTGAAAGGATCTTGTAGGTTCACAAACGAGACAATTACGGATTTTGAGAGAGAATTTATTAGAAGGGGGAGTTGCTTTTCACGTTGAGGAATGAGGTGGGAGGTGAGGCCAGGGGTACGGAGAATGGCAGAGACAAGACAATCATCTCTACCCACAAATCTTGATGAGGGGGACATCTTACTGATCCTGTTAGTCAAAGGGTCTGGTATTCTGAAACACCACAGAGAGAGCAAGGGAGGGGGAGAAAGATTCCAGGGAGGGATTTTTACATTCATCTTCAAGAAATAGCACTGAATATGCTTGTTAAACAAAGAGAAGATGCATAAAACGAGAGCAGCGTGGGATGTAAGGACGGGGTGAGGAGGAAGGGCATCCCGGAGGACAGAGACCGAAGGATCGGCCTCGGAAAAGAAAAGGTGCTTCCAAAGAGGAAGTAACAGGGGAGGGAGACCATTTTCAGTGGGCTCAAGCTCAGTGAGGTAGATGACAGTGAAGCCATTGGGTCGAGGACACAAGGGGTGTGCGGTCCTGGAGCCCGCTGAGCGGCCCCTTGGGATGCTGCTCTCCATGTTTGGTAGCACAGGAGGGAAACCCAGGGAACCCCTTCATTGTCTCAGATTGAGACACAGGAGGGAAACCCCTTTTCATTGTCTCAGATTGAGGTCTCAGAGGTCTTTTGGTAAAACATCAGATGGGTAAGAGATTCAAAACTAAGAATGAAATTGTTAGGCCTCTCCTTTGTGGTAAACAAAACCAACAAGAAAATCTGGGGGGATGGTTGATCTGGAGATGGATCGATGGGTGGGTGGGTGGGTGAATGGATGTGTGGATGGGAGGGTAGATGGATGGATGGGAGGATGGGTGGATGGATGGATGGATGGATGGGGGTGACGGATGGATGGATGGATGGGAGGATGGGTGGATGGATGGTGGATGGGTGGATGGATGGATGATGAGTGGGTGGATGGATGGGGGTGGGTGGTTGGATGGATGGGTGGGAGGATGGGTGGATGGATGGGGGGGTGGGCGGGAAGGTACAGTGGGAGTCACTGCCCACATAAGCACAAGGACTTGGGCTGGGACTGTGTGGGTTTGCAGAGCCATCACTCTTGCAATGAGGTAGGAGGTGAAGAAGGAAAAAGAATCCCAGACACTGTGTGCCAGGTGGCCTGGCGTGTGCAGCCACGAGGACACGAACCTGGCTGAAACAAGGAAGAAGGCGACCCTAACCCAGCGACCACAGACACTCGTGAGGGCACGGTGACCCTAACCCAGCGACCACAGACACTCGTGAGGGCACGGTGACCCTAACCCAGCGACCACAGACACGCGTGAGGGCACGGCGACCCTAACCCAGCGACCACAGACACTCGTGAGGGCACGGTGACCCTAACCCAGCGACCCCAGACACTCGTGAGGGCACGGCGACCCTAACCCAGCGACCACAGACACGCGTGAGGGCACGGTGACCCTAACCCAGCGACCCCAGACACGCGTGAGGGCACGGTGACCCTAACCCAGCCACCCCAGACACTCGTGAGGGCACGGTGACCCTAACCCAGTGACCACAGACACGCGTGAGGGCACGGCGACCCTAACCCAGTGACCCCAGACACGCGTGAGGGCACGGCGACCCTAACCCAGCCACCCCAGATGCTCGTGAGGGCACGGTGACCCTAACCCAGCCACCCCAGGCACTCGTGAGGGCACGGTGACCCTAACCCAGTGACCACAGACACGCGTGAGGGCACGGTGACCCTAACCCAGTGACCACAGACACGAGTGAGGGCACGGTGACCCTAACCCAGCGACCCCAGACACGCGTGAGGGCACGGTGACCCTAACCCAGTGACCACAGACACGAGTGAGGGCACGGTGACCCTAACCCAGTGACCACAGACACGCGTGAGGGCACGGTGACCCTAACCCAGCGACCCCAGACACGCGTGAGGGCACACATCAACCAGAAGCCGCACCCCAGCCTGCGAGAGGGGGAGGAGGGAGGACTGGGAGTTCAGAGTCAACCTCAGTTACTGTCGAGTTTAACGCCAACCTAGGCTACATGACCCGGTCTCAAGTCCCCCAGCCCACAAAACACAACCAGCAAGAGAGGAGAGGCCGGCAGGATGGCTCAGCAGGTAAAGGTGCTCACCTGAATTTAAGAAAAAATGTTTCAGGTTGTGTGGGCACACCACACGCCAGGCCACGACGACCTGTGTTGATCCGTGGCATCACAAGGTAGAAAGAGAAAACTGGACTGACCCCCATAAGTTGTCCTCTGACCTCTGACCTTCCCACCTGTGCTGCAGCCCACGTTCACCCCACATAACACAAAATAAACAAGGGTAAAAATAATTTTTTAAAGAAGGAGAAGCTACAGACTGAGTCGCGGAGAAAAACGGGTGGTTACAACTAGGCAGAATTCAAATGCCAGACTCTTAGAAAAGTAACGTGGGAGAGAGGCCGCAGAGGCCAAGGAGGGATCAGAGCCCTCGGGGCTGGAGCCACGGGGAGCTGGGAGCCTCCTCTTGCGCACGCACGCATGCGTGTTGGGAACTGAACGCCCCTGATCCCCCTGCAGGAGCAACGCTCTCTCTTGACCCCTGAGCTCTGAAAGGCAAGCGAGGCTGAGGCGGGAGGCGTGGCCTTTCCCAGGGGTGGCAGAGAGAGGGGCTGAAGCTGGCAGAGGGAAGAGGGTTGGAGCCCAGAGCCTGGGCTCTGCGCGGCTTTGAAGGTGGTGGCGGCCGCTGCACGATGGACAGAAGCTGCCCTGGATGCAGGTTGTTAGGGGCACAGCACAGACGCAGCTGCGAAGACAGGAGGAGCAGCGTGGTGAGCACGGTCAGCGCAGCCAGGAGCCTCTGAAGAAGAGAAGCCCGCGGGCAGCCTGGCCCCTCTCCCCCTGCCGCTTCTCCCTAACGCCTGTGGGCGCCAAAGAGAGAGCAGGCCCCCCCAGAGAGGATGGAGGGCTTGTTAGGAGAGAACCAAGCCTCTGGTACCTAAAGAAGATGCCTTCAACAATGGACCGGGGGTGTGGGGGGGGGGGGTTAGACGTCCCTCAGCCAGATCTACAGAGGGGTCCAAGTCGGGAAGAAAGTTAAGTCCTGGGACCTTAACTCACACTGAGAACCGAGGAGAAGGATGTGTGGACAGTTTCTTTCAGCATTCTTTGTGGGGAGGTGTGTGGCCTTGACAGGCCCTTGGTTCCTGGCTTTCAAAGTCTCCCCTAACCCCACCTTGCCCCCCCAGACTGAGTGACAGACTTAACCACTCTTGAGGGTGGATTTAGACCTCACACATCCAAAGCAGGAGTTGTGACTTTCCCTGCCCGGCCACCTCAGGGTCCCACCTCAGGCTCAGCTTCCTTCGGCTCCCATCCCTCCACTGTCACCCAGGCCTGTCGACATTCTCACTGAACATGTCCCGAGTGTGTCCACCTCCCCTACCTCCATGACTGCAACCACTGTCTCCTCAGGGTAACCCTACTGCCCCTCCTCATGTCCCTGTGCCTCCTCTTACCTCCTGCAGTGTAGACCAGGAAGCCATGGGGAGATTTTTGTTTAGACAATCCCACTGTTTACAGCAGGGTCCACCCAGTCACCAGCATCCCTCCTCCTGTTCCCCACGCCCCGCCCCACACACTCCGGCTCCTTCCAAAAGATCCATGGCTGAATAAAACAAGGATGCTTTGCCTCTCCTCGAGTGGCCCTGCATGATCTGTCCCCGCCTTCCTCTCTGACCTCATCCCCTCCGTCCCTGACTTGTCCCCAGCTGGTTCCCTCCCCCCCATAGCTGGTCCCTCTGTTTAGAAAAATGTTGCCCCTACACCTGTCTTCAGTGCTACCCACTCTGAGAGTGACGTGACCGACTGCTGTGTCCAAAAGGATTCGCTTCCACCGGTCCAACCTGGCAATGCTCGGGATGCAGGGCCTCACACGCGCTGGGCAAGTGCCATACTTGTCAGCCCCGGCCCCTTGGTGCGCTTCTGCTGTTTCAGGTCTGGCAGGAACAGGACATCCAGCAGAATGGTTCCTTGTCTCACCTTTTCCTGCCTCGAATAAAGCTCCTAAGCTGGTACTCAGTAAATACTTATTGCAGGCTGGCGGACGGCGTGGGAAAGCAGGACAAAGTCCAGCTGCCCTTCCTGGCTCAGGTAGACATTCCACCGGTGCCGTGCTGAGGTCTGGGTTAGTGGCCCGATAGCACCGGGGACAGACGAACCATTTCACGCCGTGCTGAGGTCTGGGGTTAGTAACCGGATAGCTCCAGGCATGGGCGAACAGTTTCACACAGGATAGATTTTATTTGGGGAGTCCTCTGATAAGAATGTGCTTAGATTGGAGGTTGGTTCTGAGTTGTGATTTGGGTTAAGGTTAAGGCTGAAAACAGGAAAACAGAAATCCGTGGCTGCTGTCACTTCAGCCTGGTTTGGAGGCCCCCCGGAGATTTCTGCGGCCTCTCCTCTGAGAGCGCTGGAGACACTGCACAAGACTCCCAGTCATCAGCCCTCCCACCCGGGGAAAGTCCCAAACGGCTGTCGGCCTCCCCCAAGAAAGAAACCGAATTTCACACAACCTCTAAAACTGAGATTGAAACCAAAATTGGCCCTCGGCAGGGCACAGCCTTCAGCATGCGGCCAACTCCCGTGACACAGCTTAGCCCTTCCTGCCCTTCCTTCTCCTCTCTCACATCTCATCTTCTCGCCTTCCCCTTTCCATTGTCCCCCATTTCCTTCTTCTAGACCCAAATCTAATCTCTCTCTCTTTTCCCTCCCTCCCAACACCTCTCTCTCTCCTTAACTGTATTGTCATTTTCCGTTTTAATACAGCTTGGCCAGGGTCCCAGTCCATCAGCCACGGCCATTTCAGAGGCAGGAACAACAGGAAGCATAAAGATTCCCAGGGAAAGGGGAACACAGAAAAGGAACCAAAGATGACACAAACAATGACAAGATGAAAATTGGGTCCTAGAGAATGCAGCTCAGGAGAGGAGCGCTTGCCTGGTACGCTCAAGGCCATGGGTCCCCTGGCAGCACTGCCAAGGAGGAAGAGCAAGGAGACAGGCATAGGCAAGAAGCTACAAAGTGTCTCCTGTAACCCATGAAGCTACAGGGGCTGGGTTTTGTTGGTTTTGTTACAAAGTGTCTCCTGTAACCCACTAAGTTACAGGGCTGGGTTTTGTTGGTTTTGTTACAAAGTGTCTCCTGTAACCCGTGTAGCTAAGTCTGACCCTGAGCTCCTCCTGATGCTTCTGCCTTCGCTTCCCCAGTGCTAGGAAAGCAAGCATGCATCACCACACCCAGCTTATGTGGCGCTGGAACCCAGGGCTTTCTGTTCACTAGACAGCTGAACCACATCCCCCAGCCTGAAAGAGACGCCTATGCGTTTCCTTCCTCCCTTGTATCAGGGCAGTCACCAGCACAGTAGGTTTAGCCTTGAAGCACTGTGTCCTCTGCATAAATGCAGACTCCTGTCATCCCCGAGCTGGGTCACTATAAAATGCTCCTCACTGGTCTCCATGGTGACCTCAGGGTCCTCCACTGCTCACTTTGCTTCCAGACTCCCTTTTATAAGGTAACAGTGTATCTGGGTCTCTCTAGCACACCAGGATGAGATTCACACTTCTTTCCTTGGCTTTAAACCCTGCGGGGTGTGTTCTCTCTCACCTGCAAGTATTTCTTTGGCTCATCCCAGATGTCCCCGATGCACATCTCAGCCCACGAGGGGTGTCTCACCTGCAGTGCCCCTCCCCGCCTCTCTTTGACTCCATAACGGACGCCCCAGGTTCCATGGATTTCCTGCGGGCTGCAGCATAACCACACCCCAGTAACCCTGAGATGCCTGAAGTCAGGGAACCGTCTGTTGGAACTGTCTCCCCGTGCCTTCTGCCAGGTGCACAAGTGTCTGTGGAGGGCAGAGGGTGCTGAGGAGACTGTATGGAGCCTGAGCTGGGAACTTCAGAGTGTAAGACCCCAGAAACGGCGCCAGGCCTCTGCCTGCCAGGCTCTGGCCTGCCCACGTCTCCCCCTTGAGGCCATCCAGACTGGAATTTCTCTTTACCGACGTGGGTCATAGAGACTAGAATCCTCCTTTTTCCGTGACCTGGGAGTGTTGCTCTTCCCCCACCTTTCTGAGTAAGAACTGGTCATTGAGAAAATGTCTGGTCCTGGGTCACAAGCCTCATTCTGCAGGGTCCTGCCCAGTTCCAAGAAAGATGCAGGTCAGAGCGCCCATGAGGAACGTGGACAGACAGGACCAGCTGGTGCTCCCACTCAGGCATTTGGGCCTGAGAGCGGCGGTGTGCCCAGTGACCTCCTGTGACCGCCCCGTTGCCAGCTGTAGCCCCCACTACAACTGAACAGGACAGCAGGGGCAGAGGTGGTGGTATTTAGAAGAAAGACCCGCTGGGCGGGCATTGGTGGCGCCTGTAATCCCAGCACTCGGGAGGCAGAGGCAGGCAGATCTCTGTGAGTTCGAAGCCAGCCTGGTCTACAGAGCGAGTTCCAAGACAGCCTCCAAAGCAATACAGAGAAACCCTGTCTTGAAAAAAACCACTCTCCTCCCCCCCAAAAAAAACTTTGCTTTTGAAAGCTGTGACTTACAAACTGAATGAAAACTGGCTTATGCACAAGCATTTTCTAATCTATGTTTTCACCTCAGACAAAAACTAGAAGCACACCTAGTGGTCATCGCCAATGTCCTAGTTGGCTACCTGAACTCTTAGCAGTCTCGAGTCACCTGAAGAGGGCGTTTCAGCTGAGAGACTGGCTGTGGGAATGAACACCTGTGGGGATCGTTAATTGATGTGGGGGGCCCAGACCACTGTGGGTGGCACCGTCTTCTAGGCAGTGACTCTGGGTTGTATAAGAAAGCTAGAGAGCCGGGCGTTGGTGGCGCACGCCTTTAATCCCAGCACTTGGGAGGCAGAGGCAGGTGGATCTCTGTGAGTTCGAGGCCAGCCTGGTCTTGGAAAAAGTTTTTTTGAAAAAACAGCTGCATTGATAATGATAAGAAGGGGGAGGAGGAGAAATTGTTTTAAGGAAGACAGAAAGGTGGGATAGACAGCAAGATGGCCCCATGGGTAAGGGCTGCTGCCTTTACCTAATGACCTGGGTTCGATCCCCAGAACCCACATGGCAGAAGGAGAAAACCAACTCCCAAGAGCTGTGCTCTGACCCCACACGTGGTCTGTGGCACTTGTGTGCACTCACATGCAGACACATAAGATAAATACCTTTTTTTTTTTTTTTTTTTTTTGGTTTTTCGAGACAGGGTTTCTCTGTATTGTTTTGGAGACTGTCCTGGAACTCACTCTTGTAGACCAGGCTGGCCTCGAACTCACAGAGATCCACCTGCCTCTGCCTCCCAAGTGCTGAGACTAAAGGCATACACCACCACCGCCCGGCGAAAATAAATATACTTTTAAATGTTATGCTGCGTGTGGAATTTTTGCATACATGCATGTCTCTGAACCACTTGTGTGTAGTGCCTGCAAAGGCCAGAAGAGGCCGTCAGACCCCCCTGGACTGGAGTTCAGACAGAGTAAGCCAACATGTGGGGACTTGGAATTGAACACTGGTCCTCTGGAAAAACAGCCAGCACTCTGAACTGCGAAGCCATTTCTCCAGCCCTCAAAATAAATACACATTTTAAGGTTTTGTTTTAAGACAAAAACTAACAATGTTGTTTCTGGAACATGGGACTAGACCGACATCTGGCTACCAGAGCTACGTCCCAGGCCTTTCGACAGTAATGGCGCCTCAGGTGTTGCTTCAGACAAGACCCTGGGCTGCCGTCCTGCTGTGTAGAATTCTGGCCGAAGCCTGGGAATGGGTTATTTAGGGCTGTATAAATCTGATCTGAGACCTTACTTAATACATGAGTGTAGTGGATTCTAATTAGCCCCCCCCCGCCCCAAATCCTCTTCCAGGCATAGACACTCCAGCGCAGTGGTTCTTCACCATGCTGACGCTGTGGTGAGCTCCCAAGCACGAAGTTACTTCTGTTGCTACTTCATAACTGTAATTTTGGTGCCGTTATGAACCATGATGTAAATATTTCTGAAGACAGAGGTTTGCCGGATGGGTCTCGACCCACAGATTCAGAACCATTGCTGTAGGGAGTAAGGGGTCCCGTCAAGATTGTCGCACGCCAGGGTACCCCAGACCAGAGGTGGGGGGTTGCTCTAGACATGGAAACTGGCAGAGGCCAGAAAATACTGGAATAAGTGTGGCTCGAACCCCCAGAGACAGGAGAGGAAACGGGGGAGCCTGAAGGCGTGTAGGTCAGTGTGCACGGCTTGTCTAGCATATGTGAGACCCTGGGTTCAAATCTGAAAAAAGAAAAAAGAAAAAAAGCAAAGTTGTCACTGGCCACATGTGGTTACCGAGCCTTCCAGGTGTGACCGGAGGATGGAGAAGGAAATGTGCAGACGAGAGTGTGTGCAGTCATGGGTGCGGGCGTGTCACAAACCACCACTCTTCAGGGAACCCGGCTTCCAGCCGCAGCCAGGCTGTGCCCCCTCATTCTCCACGAATTGCCTGTCCCTTCTCTGGAACACCTAGGCCTGACCCGGCTCCCTGGTAGTCCCTGTAGCCCACAGCTCCCCGCACCCCACTCCCTTTCCCAGAACTCAGTTGTGTGAGCCCCTAGCCTGCGGCCTAAGCCTTTCCTGCCTTCGCCTGAAGCAGCAGCCTCTTCTAAGCCCTGGGGGCTTCCCCAGGCCCCAGCCCCGACCTAGAACCCGCCCGCTGCCTGCCACACTGCCGCTTCCTCTATAAAGGGACCCAAGCGCCAGTGCCCAGGCCCCGCACAGCAGGTGAGCCTCTCCTTCTCCATCGCCATGGGCTTACCCGCCACAGGCATCCCTCGGGATCCAGGGAAACCCGCCTCTTCACTTGGGCCCCAGCCTGGATCCCCAGGCTTATTGGGTCTGGTCCCTGTGGCTTTGACTTTTGGTCTGTTCCGTGGTGGTGTCTAACTCGGTTGTCTGTCAGTCGCTCTCTCTGCCCCTGTCACCCTTCTGATTCCTCTGTGGTTCTCTCTCTGTGGTTCTTTCCTCTTCCAGTCTCTCTCTGTCTCTCCCTGACCCTGGTAACTTGTGTGTCTTGTCCCCTTCTCTGTCTGTCGCCCTGTATCTCGGGGTAGCTGTCTCAGCTGGGAGGTGAGCTCCGTCTTCCGCTGTGTGCCCCGCCTCCTCTACACTCTCTCTCTCTCTCTCTCTCTCTCTCTCTCTCTCCTCAGGTTTCCTCCATGACACCGCTTGGACGTCTCTACCTCTTGAGGGTGCTTGGCGCCCCCCCTGTCTTCCTTCTGGGGCTGCTTCTGGCCCTGCCTCTCTCGGCCCAGGTGAGGCAGCAGGAGAATGGTGGGTGTGCCGGGGTGGCCTAGCCAACCCGGAGCCTTAGAACCCTCTCAACTCTGCTCTCCCTAGGGACGCTCG
>NW_024429208.1:2079869-2262369 GCF_017639785.1 Mesocricetus auratus | reverse complement strand
GAGAGTCCGCGGAGGGGGAGGAGGGTAACCTGTGAACAGAAGATTCCAGAAAGAACGGGACCTGCTGCAGGGCTAGGCCTTCAGTGATGTGGGGAGGTTGCAATGTTGCAGATCCATCACCAAGTTATACTTAAGCTTGGCGTACCATTAGTCCACTTAATAGCCACTCTTTGCCCTCTGTCTCTGACTTGACACTGTGGACCACTGAGAGAAACCTTTTGGGATGTGTAGAATTTTCAGACAGTTTCTCCCCACAAAAGCCAAGACTGTCATCAGGGAGCACCTGAGTTCCATGGTCACAGCGCCCACCTCATACATCCACAATGCCCTTGAAAACTGTTTACTCATCAAGCCCCGTGTTCTGTTACCATGGACACATCACGGGGCACTCTCCATATGGTAACATGGAATTTGGAGTCGTCTGACTCTGTGTTCCTGGGCCACGGTCACACACACTTGGCTCTAGAATGAACTGTCCCTTGTCCCCTCCGAGGTGGCACCGGTGTCATATACTGAAGATCACAAGGTACCTCTGGTTTTTCCCAGTCTCCTCTGGGTCTAAATCCCCCACTGCTGTCCGTGTCCTCATTCACATATGTTTACGTTTCTGGATGAAGTACACTTGTCCTGTAATTCACCATTTCCTAATTTAATACGCTAACATTGCAATCTAGATGAAGCTGACTGTGTTTGCATGTCCCATGATCTTTCTCTGTGTCACTGTGATGGTGTGAGCCTCAGGTCCCCTCCGTACACTAATTGTAAGGGAGGGAGATGGACAATGATAAGCCGTATGAATGTCTGCTACACAGTGTTGTCAGGACAAAAATAATCAGAAAAACGGCCCTGCTTCTTTAGTGCTAATAGGATTCTCCTCCTGTACCACCATCGGGAGCTCGTCCCCCGCTCTGCACGGGTCAGGGTGCAGACACCAGCACAGCCCACAATTCCCGCAGCTCACACTGTCAGGCCCCTGCTGAGGTGCCTGTGAATCCCTGTGTAACAGACACTAAGAGAACATTGTCCTGAGATACAGCAAAGTTGATTTATGTGGAGTTTGGCAAAAACAGCTGAGAATGGAGTTCTCGCTAAGTCTCCCTGCCCCTCACACACAGAACTGTCACCATCTACAGACAAGAAGAGACGGAATCAGGGACACCCGCGTGTAATTCAGCTGTTGGGGAAAATTCCACAGCTGGGATGAGCCTTTATCTCACCGCCAGGACGTTCACCTCCAGCCGGTGATTCCTCCAGGGTGTGCAGCTGACAGCTGCGGTGTGAAAACAGAACCAGAGTCCTGGGACAGCTGTGTTAGAATCTCAGTTTCCCCCATGGATTTCAGCCTGGGTGGACGGAGGCAGACAGACAGACAGACATCCTGGGAGGACAGCCCCGCCCTCATGACTTACTCTCACCCCCTTTCTACTCTAGTTGAGCCCCGGGTGACCGTGTACCCGACAAAGACACAGCCTCAGGAGCACCACAACCTCCTGGTCTGCTCTGTGAGCAGCTTCTACCCCGGCCACATTGAAGTCAGATGGTTCCGGAATGGCCAGGAGGAGAAGGCTGGGGTCGTGTCCACGGGCCTGATCCGGAATGGAGACTGGACCTTCCAGATCCTGGTGATGCTGGAGACGGTTCCTCAGAGTGGAGAGGTTTACACCTGCCAGGTGGAGCATCCCAGCCTGAGCAGCCCTGACACAGTGGAGTGGAGTGAGTGGGAATCCCCTGTCCATTGGAGTCCCCGCCCACCAGGGAGGGGCGTGGCTTACCCCGCCTATCAGCTCTCTCGGCCCACAAACTGTTTGCACTGGTCTGTGCTGACCCCTCCTTCAGCATGGCTCACAGGGTAGGTGTGTGATCTACAGCACCTTGGCCCCCTGGGAAGCAGTTTTGCCAACACACACTCTTCTGAGCCTTCCAGTGACACCACAGCCCAGGGACCTGCTTGTCCCTGGCTGCAGCCTCTGCCTCTGGCTGCGCTGTGTTTCTGCTGCTGCTCATGGAGATGATGGACAAGGAGCAGCATGGGGTCATGGCTGACCTCAGGGGCGTCCAGTCTCAGCTCTGCCTGTGCTTAGCTCTGTCACCCTAGGACGGTGCAGCCTCAGAGCTCAGAGGCTTCCTGTCAGCTCAGCTCAGGGCGGCCATGTAAAGTCTCTTCATGCTGTGACCCTCTTGCTGTTTGATTTCTTTCCAACATCAGCAGGGTGTTCAATTCCTGCTCTTCTAGAAGAGGCTTCTTCCCCAGTCTCTAAGCTCTGAGTCTCAAGGTCCCAAGGGGAAAAGAAAATTTGTGTGAAAACCTCTAGCCCTGGCTTCATTTCTCAGGGGCACAGTCCACATCTGCACAGAACAAGATGCTCAGTGGAATCGGGGGCTTCGTGCTGGGTCCGCTCTTCTTCATGCTGGGGCTGTTCATCTACTTCAGGAACCAGCAAGGTAAGGAGCCTGGTGTTGGCTGAGACCCCATAGCATTTCAGGGAAGAGCCATGCTTTGTTCTTGGGATGTCACCGGGTGTGACCTCAGGTTTCAATCAACTCTGTACCCAACAGTCTGGGTTACTGGATTGAACCCCAGGGAAAGCTAAGGCGATTCTGACTTGAGACCTGGGAACAGAGGAAGAGAGAAGGACAGGCACTGGGCCGTGTGCCTGAGGCTTCCTGAGCCGTCTCTCTGTCCTCAGTCTGCTCTGTCCTGACTGCTGTGGGCTGTGGTGCCAGAGGAATCTCAGGTGTCAGCTCAGAGTCTGGGGACATGTGTCTGGGGACAGATCTCCCTCCATGCACTTAAGTGTCTACTTTATTCTCTCTTCTAGGACAGTCTGGGCTTCAGCCGACAGGTACAGATCTGCTTTCCCTACAATGTGGGGCTGGGTTGATGGGCACCAGACACAAACACCAGGGAAGGCATAGACCCCAGGGCCTGGCACAGCGGTTTGCACTGAGCCGTGTTCCCTGGGCTTACAGAAGGCCTGTGCACTGCAGCAGCCTTGACTTGGGGCGTGAGACATTCTCTGTGCTCACTTCCATGAGTCAGGAGAGGCCTGAGGGGGTGAGAGAAGCCACTGCAGAGTGAGGTCTGGAAACACCTCTGTCCCTGTGCTCTGCAGGACTCCTGACTGACTGAGGTGACAAGGCTGAAGGAAGGAGCTTCCCATCTCCATGGCTTGAAATTGTGTCCAGTCTGTCTTGACCTCCTCCATTGGCAGTGCTCCTCTAGGACCTGGCTCCTCCTGGCTCTGGATTCTGTAGACTTGTGTTCCCTGTTCAGCCCCTGGCCCCAGCCTGGTATCTCCCTTCGGACAGAAGCTCCCCTCCCTGCACCTGCCCTTTGTCTGGTGTGCCTGAGCCCATCTGCTGCCACAATGCCTGCTGTCTTGGATGGTTTTGTGTCAACCTGACACAAGCTAAGTCATCAGAGGAGGGAATTTCCATCGAGATATTGCCTCCATAAGACTGAGCTACAGGCAATCCTGCAGGGCATTTTCTTAATTAGTGATTGATACTTGAAGTTGCATGGTGCCTTCCCTGGGCTGGTGGTCCTGGGCTCTATAAGAAAGCAGGCCGAGAAAGCCATGAGGAGTGAGCCAATGAGCAGCTCCCTCCATGGCCTCTGCATCAGCTCCTGCTGTCTGGTTTCTGCCCTGCGTGAGTTCCTGTCCTGACTTCCTTCAATAATGGGCTGTGTGGTAGCGTGAAGGTAATCAATCCCCGCAAGCTCATAGGTGATGGGGGACATCCTTCTGTGTATATGTTGATAAATAAAGCACTGTTGGCCAATAGGGAAGCAAGATAGGTGGGACTAGGATTCAAGGAGAATTCTGGGAAATGTAGTCAAGAGTGGGGAGTCGCAATGTGATCACGGGAAAAGAGGACACATGAGGCTGCGTCCCTGCAAGGATAAGTCCTTATAAAAATATATATTAGCAATTACGGATTATTAGTTAAGTCAGAGCTAGCCATTAGGAAGCCAGTAGCAAACGGCCAACAGCTTCATAATTGATACGGTGTCTCGTGCATCATTTGGGGGCTGAGACAGTGGCAGGACCCAGGAGGCTGGCAGAAAGAGCGCATGTTACACATAGGGAGTGGCACTTCTGTATATACGTTTCTCTTATTGGTTGATGAATGAAACACTGATTGTCCAATAGCCAGACCGAAAGCATCGATGCGGCTACCAGACCAGAAGAAGACTAGGGAGAGGAAGGGAGAGGGAGAGGCCCGCACGGAGACGCCATGCTGCTGAAGGAGTCACATGCTGGGTTACGGGTAAGCCACGCCTCGTGGCAATACATAGCTCAATAGAAACTGATTAATAATGAAGAGAGAGCTAGCCAGTAAGATGCCCTAACCATCAGCCAACAGTTTATAAAGTATTATAAGTCTCTGTGTGTTTGTTTGGGGCTAAGCGGCCGTGGGACCAGGCAGGACAGGAACCTCCATCTTCAGGCACCACTAGGTGGTATGGTCTTGTTGGAGGAAGGATACAGGCCACCCCAATTAAAAGTTTTTTTTTCCTTTATAAGAGTTGTTGTAGTGCTGTGCCCAGATTCTGGAACCCCCAGAATCACCAAGAGACCGGTTCCGATGCAAAGGCTAAGAGCCTTTTATTGTTGTTTAATGAGCTAACTGCATTAGCTCAGGCCCTTTGTCTGTTCACCATGGCCAAAGGCAGGAGGAAGACCCTGAGGAAAATTATTGGGGTGCATAAGGGGAGTGTCTAGGGGTACACAACAGTCTCAGGATTGGTGCGCTTCTGCGCTTGGACGACCTGTCCCGTGCTGATTGGCCAACTGGTTGTTATGGCCTATAGGCCCTCCCAGGGGGGTTGCTACGCTCTTCACGTCACTGCTGTGCCACTGGTACTGTAAAGCGCGTACCCAGAGCCGTAACGCACAGCCTGTCAGCTAACTTCTGATGGGCTCCCTGCCATATCTGACCTCCTAGTGACCTGGGCAGGCCCAGCAAGGTCAGACATGTGCCGAGTCAAGAGGCCTGCGCGTCTTCTCTGCAGCCTGTCATGGCTGCTAAAGTGGGGAGCCGGTCCCTTCAGTAGTAACCGTGTCTCTTCGCAGCGATAGAAACGTTAACTAAGGCAGAGGTTGGTACCAGAGCCGGGGTATTGCCGCGATAGACCTGACCGTGCGGAGCCTGGGGGCTATGGATTAGACAATCAGTCGCACGCTTTAAGTGCTGCTTAGCGGGTCACACTAGTAGGAGCACAGAAGACAGTGATGTCGAGGGTGATTTGATGACCTGGGGGGGGGGGCAGGGGGCTGGGGCGGCGTGGGGGTGGGGCTTGCTAAACTGGGTGGGTGGGGGTGGGGCTTTCTGACCTGGGGCCTGGGGCGTGTGAGGGTGAGGCTTGATGACCTGGGGTGGGGGTGGGTGGGGCTTGCTCAGTGGTTACAGAGGAGCAGAGTACCAGTATTTGGCCTAGAGATTACCGAGGTATTTTGGTGAAGAAGGTGGCGGCTGCTTTTTGCCCTTGGCTGAAAAGTCTGCCCGAGGCTAACGTGAAGAGTTCTGGATTAATTCTCTGGGATAGACTCCGCAATGTGGTTGCGAGGGTTGGCGCTAATGGAGATTAGTAACGAGAAGCAGCACACTGAGCCATGAGAAATACAAAGCGGGCAGACTGGAGAGGGGAAACAAAGGCACCGGAATTCTGTGTTCCGGGAGGTAAATGGATAAAGACATGGGATAAAGGGTGTGACGACCTCAGAGCAAGATCCCAGCCAGCTAATTTTCCAACAAGTGTGAGGACACATGTTAGGTTCCCGGAACCCTTGTTACGATGCTGGGTGTCTCTCCATTTGCCTCAAATAAAAGAAAAAAAAAAGACTGTGACTCTCTGAGTCCCTCCCTAATCCTTCCTGTGTGTCTCTCTGTCCATATTCCTGGGTCTCTGTCCTCTCTGGGGCTAATTCCTGTCAAACTAGTCCCTGGCTCTGCCCCCTGAACTAAGGTTAATTTTATTAAGAGTCTCAGAGTTTCGCAGTGTGGTCAAATATCCCATAATAGAAGTGGCAACACCGTGAGGAGCTGGACAGACAGGCAAAGGCCCTGGGTCACTGGACCACAGCCTGATAAGGGTCTCAGAGACCCATCAAGGGGGCCTAAGTAAACGTGAATGTGAGTTTCATCCGTCATGTTGGATGAGACACACCCATCCTCACGCTCCAAGAAGACTGCCCAGTACACACCCTAACACAGCGTGGTGGCCCAGAAGCGGTTTTATGTTAGTCTT
Source organism: Mesocricetus auratus (assembly GCF_017639785.1). Lineage (NCBI taxonomy): Eukaryota > Metazoa > Chordata > Mammalia > Rodentia > Cricetidae > Mesocricetus > Mesocricetus auratus. Next base: position 2,256,116 of record NW_024429208.1, on the reverse strand, counting down.
CCCACCCCTGGTCACACGCATGCACACACACACACACACACACACACACACACACACACACACGCACACACCCAGGCCCCTGTCTTCGCAGCACCTGACCTCTTTCTCCTAGCATCACTACCCCGAGACAAAGACCTGCTGACCCAGCACACAGGGCAGGGAGTAAAACTCTCATTGGTCCATGGGGCAGAGCCAAGGTCCTCCCGTGGTCACATGCCTCCCTTTAGATAAGATGAGTTCAGGGTGTGCCTGGGTCCAGAGTCACAGCCTGATGGCTTGCAAGAGTCCTCTGCAGACTGAGATGGAGGGGGGGGGGACACTGGGACATGGGTTCTGTCCCCTGCTCTCCTTCACCCGAGGCTGAGCCCAAACATGGGGAGCAGACTCTGAGACGGACAGAGAGTGACTCACCAGCGTGGTCAAGTCCCCCCCCCCAGTTCTCAAAAGAACACACATGGGCACTAGCAGAATCAGCATTTGAATTATTTAATCAGCATTTGAATTTTCCACAGGAGAAGCCAGTCCTTTCCCAGGTGAATTCTAATGTCCCGGAATGCACTTTTGTACATTTTGTTTGACCTAGTGTTTCCTATTCCTTTCCTTACTAAGTACGGATGCTAGAATTAATTACTCTAAATATACTTCCCATGGTGCGGACTAGAGGTGTTCGCCGTACAACTATTGTCTTCTGGAGCAGATAGGAGGTTCCAGTCTCTGCCCTCCCTGTACTTCCCATGGTGCGGACTAGAGGTGTTCACCGTACAACTATTGTCTTCTGGAGCAGATAGGAGGTTCCAGTCTCTGCCCTCCCACAGGGATTTCTGAACACACACGTGGGTGGCACAGGGCGGCTGTGAGGAATGAGGCACGGAGTTCATGTGAGGCTTTCCCGATTTCATTCTCATTATTGAAAGGGTAAACTAAACTCAGAGGCTTCACTTCTAATAATGTAGAAATAAAGGGACCAGACCCTCACTCAGCCCCTGCTTTATCAGCCATGACAGACTACAGAAAAGACATGTAGGCCTGTGACACAAGGAAACTCCAGATCCTCTGGCCTCCCAGAGCCTGGGGTCAAAACTGAACACAAAGAAACTCCAGACCACCCTCCTCCCCAGCCTCCTAGATGCTTGGTTCCTGGGAACTGTTTGGCCACAAAAGAAACTCCAGGGGAAACCAAAACCTCCCCTGTAGTCTCCAGGGTACAGTTCTGAAAACTATCGGTATCTACGTACAACAGGCCACCTGCAAGTAACAAGACAATGCCATAGAAACCACAGAATGTTCCCTCTCAGCGCTGACCAATGAGAATAATGGGTACACAGGTATTACACGCCGAAAACATGACTTTGAAAAATTTCTTGATTGTTCCCCCAAATGTCAACCAATCAGAAACCAACCCGTACCTACTGATGTAGTCCTGTAACTTTCGTCTTTAAAACCTAGCAGTAGACAGGGGACTTCACCCCCTCTGGAGGCTGCTGGGACGGCTAGCCAGACGGGGTCCCTGTCACGGGTGGATGAACAATCACTAAACCTTGCTTTTGCAGTTTAGTGGGTCTGTCTTCCTGGTGGTCTCTGGGGAACTTTGCAACTTGGGCACAACAATTGTAACACATTCCCACCCTCCCCAGGCTGGTCTGCATGCAAGTCCCCAGGCTAGCCCCAGGATGATCCCCAAGAGGGACTGCATCCTGGTTCACACGCTGGTCCCCAGGCTGGACCCTAGCATGGTCTGCATTCTGTTTAGCAGGTTGTGGAAGCTTCAGAAGGCAGGACATAGCGTGAGGAAGACTTTTGCTGAGGTGCAGGCTTGAAGTTTATGGCATGGCACTAGGCTCTGTTCTCACGTGTAAAGAGAAGCTTTTTCCTTGCTAGCCGCTTTGGTTTATCCCCCGCCAGTCACCTGGGCTCTGCCGCATTGTAGTCCCCAAATAACACACAAGACGCTGTATTAATTATGAAGCTGTTGGCCTTGCTTGTTTCTTACTGGCTAGCTCTGACTTAAGTAATTACCCCATAATTGTTAATCTAAGTATGTCTCTTACTGGAGAATAGTTCCGGGCTTCCTACCCCATGGCGGTTACATGTCGACTCTCTTGTGTTTCTCCTTCCCAGAGTCCTCCTGGACTCCTAGTCCCTCCTATCTAGATTCCCTATAGGCCAGACAGTGCTTTATTGACAAATGCACAGGACTTCCCCAACACTCACAGCTTCTTGTTCTGAACAGACTTGAGATGGGAGCCCCAGCTGGTGTGCTCACCCAACCATGGAGCTCCCTGCTGCTCTGCAATCCTTGTCATGATGGACTGTGTCCCCTCAGAACCCGAGCCAGATAAATGCTTCTGGCCTGAGTTCTTTCTCATCCCTTTGGATGCTGTTTTAGGACTGTGCTCAAGGGCACCCGTAAAGAAGCTGTTTATTGCCACCTTTTTTTTTTATGAAACACACATAGATACAGAGCTTTAAAAACTTGTGGAGTAAGTTCACGGAGTCGTTTTTACTTATGTCCAATCTAATGCTGTAGTTGCTCTAATTTTACAATGCTAAGGTTTGCCTTTCTTGGGTCATTTCATAGTAACTCGGTTAAGAAAACTGGTTGTGGGTGGGGCAGCAGTGGCGCACTCCTTTAATCCCAGCACTCGGGAGGCAGAGGCAGGCGGATCTCTTGTGAGTTCGAGACCAGCCTGGTCTACAGAGTGAGTTCCAGGACAGCCAGGGTTACACAGAGAAACCCTGTCTTGAAAAACAAAACAACAGCAACAACAACAACAAAAACGCACACACACATACAAACAAAATCTGGTTGTCCTGGTTTGGTTCTCTGCTGCTGTGGTAAAGACTATGACTGTGGTAGTTAGAATAAAAATGGCCCCCACAGGCTCATATATCTGAATGCTTAGTCACCAGGAAGTGGCACCATTTGAAAGGATTAGAAGGATTAAGAGGTGCAGCCTTGTTGGAGGAAGTGCGTCACTGGGGATGGGCTTTGAAGTTTCAAAAGCCCAAGGTCTCCTCTGGAGGCTTTGCAGACCAGGATATAAGCTCTCAGCTACTTCCCCAGTGCCAAGTGTGCTGCCGTGCTCTCTGCCGTGATGATAATGGACTATGCTTCCAAAATCGTAAGCCAGCCCCATTAAATGGTGTCTTTCACAAGAGTTGCATGGCCATGGCGTCTTTTCACAGCAATGACAGTGGCCAAGGGCAGCTTGGAGAGTAGAGACTCACAGGTCACACTCCATCACTGAGGGAAGGTCAGGGCTGGAACTCAGGCAGGAGCTGATGCAGAGGCTACAAAGAAGTTGCGTACCAGCTTGCTCCTCAAAGCTTGTTCAGTTTGCTTTCTTACATACCCCAGGGCCATCTGACAGAGTGTGTGTGTGTATGTGTGTGTGTGGAACCATCTAGAGTGAGCTAGGTCTTTCCATTTCAGTCGAGAAAATGTCTTACAGACTTACCTACAGTCCAATCTGACAGGGACAGCTTCTTACCTGAGGATTCCTCTTCCCAGATGACTCTAGCTTGAGTCAAATTGACAAAGACCTAACCAGCACGCTGCTGGTATATAGCATGTTAGATATAAACAAAGAACAACACTAGAGTACACTATATATGTGCATGAGAATGGCCCTATTTTGTCCTAAATAATGATGATGATGATGATGGTGGTGGTAATAATAATGCCACTAAACTGGGCGTTGGTGGTGCACGCCTTTAATCCCAGCACTCGGGCAGGAGGCCAGCCTGGTCAACAGAGTGAGTTCCAGAACAGCTTCCAAAACACTAAAGAGAAACCCTGTCTGGAAAAAAATTAATAATAATGCCACTGGTGTATATGCAGGGAGCAAGTGTGCTATCAGACTCAGGAAGCCATGGATTCATTTATCTTAGATTTATATAAAAAGGAAGACTATTAATAATCACAACACTATGTGAGGCACAGTGTCTTTTCTGCGGGCCGTCTTAGAAACCTAGGTCCAGAAACTGGCCATAGAGGCTCATGGAGTCCCAGGTAATTGGCTTCCCAGCCAGAGGTCCCTGTGCCTGCCCAGGAGGACCAGAGTCCTAGAGTTTACAGGGTCCTTTGTGCTCTGTCACTTGGGACTGTGCGATGGAGAGAGGTCTGCGGGATTATGCGTGAAGTAAGGATAGAGGGAGCCCAGGAATCTGGCCTGGGTGAAGGAGAAGATGTGGGTCTCATCCGTCATGTTGTAGAAAGAAAGGTCGTTGTCCTCCTGGTCCAAGAAGATTGCAATCTTCCAGGGCCGAGTCCCCAGCAGCAGAGGCTCTTCCAGAGACACGGTTTGGGAACAGAAGGTGAGAGCCCTGTACTCATCTCCCTTCTTCTCCAGGACCCTAAACTTCCTCAGGGGTTCTCTGGATGGTGCATCCTGGTTGGACAGCTCGTAAACACCGAGGGTCCATTCCTCAGTGTCCCCGACACACACCTCCCAGTAGTATCTCCCCAACATGAAGCCTTCTTGGTACAGCGTGATGATGTTGTGGTCATCTCGCGGGTGGCTGAGGAGTGGTTGTGCTGTCTCCTCTCTGCTGCTCTCTTCTGCCTCGGGGCTAGATTTGTCCTGGTGAGGCATTTCATGATTTATCCTCACAGGAGCTGCGGGGGAGGAGGAGAGGGGAGGGGGATGGGAGGAAGATGAGGGAGGAGGGGGAGGGAGGAGGGAGAAGGGGGAGGAGGGAAGAGGGAGGAGACTAAGTCACAGTTGTAATGTTTCTATACCAATAACTCTGTGTCCAAAGTGAGCGTTGTGTGCAGGAGGCTACCGGACGGGTGAAGTGTTAAGGAAACTGGGTGTGGGGAGGGTGCGGGGCGACGCTCCTGAGGTGTGGGGCCAGGCTCTCACAGCGCATTCTGAGCTCTGCATCTCATTCTATCTTATCTATGCTACAGTCTCGGGAGAGTTTGGAGTGAGCCAGCACTTGGTAAATCAGAGCCTCGTTCGTCTCTCATGGAAGGGCTGGTCACAAGCTGACGGCACAAACTGAAGCTGAGCGCTCTTGCCACTAGGAGCAGTGTTTCCTTCGTCAGGCATCTCCTGAGTAAGGAGCCGCGGTTCCCGAGCCCAGCGGACAGGACGGATGGACGCCACTGACAAGAGTGCTGGGCCAGTGTGTGGAGAAAGAGAGCAGAGCCAGTGTGGCTGAGCCTGGCAAAGGCTTGCAGCAGGATCGCACAGCAGGGTCCCTCCCTCCCCTCCCCACCCTCAGCCTGAACAACAAGGGTCTGTTAGGAAGATCACACAAGACGCCAGAGGGCCAACCGGAGAGGCTGCCTGCTCAGCAGTCCACCTGGCATGCACAAGGCTTCACGCCCGGCTTTCACACTCATCTCCAAAATGAGGGAGCAGCCCCAGAGAGTCGAGGCAAGCGAGAGCAAGTCGACTCACCCAGCTGGAACAGCTCCTTCCTCCAGTCTGGAAGAGAGCAGAGAAACAGGTGCTGGATCTGGGCCCCGAGGAACAGAGAGGAGGCGCCTGACCCCCCCCCACCCCCGTGCGTTCTCCTCTCTTAAGTCCCTCGGACTTTCTAATGTCTGCAAACTCCCGCAGGCAAGAGGCTCTCTATGATGACTCAGGGGCTACTCCCTGGAGCCTCGGTGCTGGGGATGGGGGTGAGGGTGGAGTAGGGGTGAGGGTAGGCATGGGTGCTAAGCTCCTCTTGCTCAGATGCAGCAGCTGTTGGGCCTCAGGTTTTACTTAGAAGTTAGACATGTCCATGTCCACAGCCCCGGGAGGAGCAGAGGTTATGACTTTCATTTCTTAACAGACACAGCACTGTGGTCTCTCATTGAAGCTCCCTCCACAAGAAATTTAACATCTAATATATAGAGCCATGAGGACAGGCGTCGGGGAGAGCGCCCTCCCCATGCAGTGAAGGAGAAAGGCTGACACACCCCCATCTCTCCTGCAGTGAAGGGGAATGGCCAACCCCAGCTGACCGAGCTCTCTGCTTCAGAACCACAGGAAGTGTTTTAACAATATTTGTTTTTAAATTTTATTTTATGTGTCTTTTTAAGTGTTTGCCTGCATGTATGTATGTGCACTACATGAGTGCAGTGCCAGCAGAGGCCAGAAGAGGGCAGTGGATCCCCTGGGACTGAAGTTACAGAAGACTGTGAGCCACAGTATATAGGCCATGGGATCTGAACTCTTTGCAAAAGTAGCCATTGCTACTGAGGCATCTCCCCAGCCCGAGGTTTCTCCCAGGCCCCTGAGGTGTCTCTCAGGCCCTGAGGTGTCTCCCAGCCCCAGTTGAAACAACTTAGAACAAATCGTTAGAGTCTCAGCAGAAGCTGCTTACCGAACTGTCCATCACCCTGGAGGGTCCACCTGTCTGTCAGCTTCTCCCAGCACTCAGGCTGCCTGGAACAGCCTAGTTTCTAGTTTATGCTCTTTGGGGACTTTCAATTTCCACAGGGTCATAGATGACAGCTGTGCCACTACGCATGGCACAGTGTCTGATGTATGGAAATTGCACAGATGGGAATCAAAGAATGACCTAGTGTGGTTGTGCACTCCATCTCTCTCTGTCTGTCTCTCTGTCTCTCTCTCACACACACACACACACACACACACACCATACACATAACATACACTCAGTCACATACACGTCTTACTCAGGCACACATCACATACATACTTCCACACATGCACGCACACACACATATCACACACTCACATAGTCACTCACACATATGCACACACTCATGCACGCATCACACGCATTCACTCCACACAGACACTCACACTCGTCACATGCCACGCAGCCACACAAACACCATGCACACTCATGCACACATCACACGCACATGTACACACACATCACATGCACACACGCATATGCACACACATTATACACACGCAGTCTCTCACACATTTACACACGTCACACACATGCATATACACACACTCATACACATATCACATAAACACATGCACACAGTAAGTAAATAGTTATCCCTCCTTTTTTCTTAGCTACAGGAAACAAGGGATTGCCTGAACCCCCAACACAAATGATTACGACTTTCTGGGCACGGTGACGCACACCTGAAATCCTAGCATTTGGGAGGCAGAGGCAGGAGACCTAGGAGCTCACACCTAGCCTTAGCTACATAGCATGTGGTCCAGCCTCGTAGTGGGAGGTCCTGACTCAAAAATGTTTTTTTCCGTTACTCTGTAAGTTGACAGCCAGTAAAGTGTGCGTGTGTGAGCGCATGCGTGTTTAGGTTCCCGGGTAGCATGCCCATTGTTTTAGAGTTGCTGGCAAGATCCATTGCCCACGGGCCACTTACCAGGGTACAGCAGGGCTTTCTTCCAGTCTGCAACAGAGCATACCCGAGACGGTTGAGTACCGACCTGTGGCCTCACTTCCCCCTTTCCCTCTCGCTTTTCCACACCAGCCATCATTAAACACTTTAGTCCCCCCATCCCCGCCCCAGGGTACGGAGGGGGAGCTGGCATCAGGGTGTCGGGTGCAGGACACCTGGCCTCTTACCTTCTTTGTACAGCGCCTTCCGCCGATCTGAAAGAAACAACACTCCGTGAGTGGCAGCGAAGAGAAGCGAACGCTACGGAGCAAGCGGGAGGAGAAGCCACACTCACCCAGCTCGGCCTGGAGGTCATCTGAAAGAAAGGGAAGCCGTGAAATCCATCACTCGGGGCTCTCAGCCACCCTGAGTCCGGAGAATGAACTAGGGTGGGCTTTCCCTTGGGGGGTGAGCATGCGCACATGGCCACCACCGTAAGCCCATAAAGTGCCCTGGGAGCTTGGGGCGTCTGAGGGCTTCCCCTCAAGCAGGCTCTTGACCCATCCCTGGGCAAAGAAATGGCGGCACCCTCCGGAGGAAGGGTGGGATGTGGGCGCGTGGGGCGGGGTGTGGCTGGCACGGGCTGTGGTTTGACCCTGCAGCAACTTCAGAGCCTGAGGTCCACTCACTCCCTTTGGCCCTCTCTAGTCCTCCGCCCTGGCTGTGGCTCTGTGGAGAACTCGCACCATCCCCCCTGCGCCTCCCTAGCTCCTTTGATTCCCACCCCCCCAGCCTTTCCGCAGCCCCCCGACTCACTCTGGGGTCCCCACCTACGATACCTCTTTTCTTCAGGGCGGTTTCCTTTTCCTTCCTCATCTGCTGCGTTTCCTGCTCTGCCTCTGACTTTTCCTTCTTCTCTTGCTTTTTGGCTTGGTGCTGTTTCCAGGCAGCGAGGCTGGTCCCAGCGAACAGGACCAGTAGTACAGGGAGCAGGCAAAACAGAGCTACTTTCCATGGAGAAGTCCTTGGGAAGAAGGGCTCTGACGGGGCGTGCAGACAGACGGACGGACAGACGGACAGACGGTCAGAAACCGGCCAGAGGCGGCTCCTCCCAGTGCCCCCCTCACCCCCAGCTCCCTGCCTGGGAGTTTGGTCCTCACTGACCTGGGAGCATGATGGCCCTCACTTCCTCCTGGTCATGGAGGGGGTTTTGGATAGAGCAGGCCACTTTGCCCGCAGTTCTATCCGTGACCAAGAGAGACGCTTCCACGTGGAAGAGCCCGTCTCCGTCTTGGGTCTGCGCCTCGGAGGAGGACGGAAGAGCCTCCCCAGCACCGTCTCTCCATCGCACCCTGGGTTTTGGGAACCAGCCGCTTGAGGAACAGGACACCCGGATCCCATTGTTCTCGGGCCCTGTCATGCGAACCAGAGGGGCAGAGCCTAACCCTGAGGAGAGAAGACACCTGCTTGAGGCCAGAGTGCAGTGAGTGAGGGAAGGTGACCTTGCTGTACTGAAGAGCGGGCGGGGGGGGGGGGGGCGGGGGCGGGAAGGACTCAGAGGTCAGCCGAGGCTGCCCCGAGACTCCGTCTGATCTTAGCTCACTGTGGTTTGCACGGGCTTGGACCCGGAGAGGTTAGGGGTCGTCCTAGGAAAAAGTTAAAACTTGAAAATGGGGCTAATTGTATTTTCTGTCTTGATGTACTGAGCGTCACGGTCAGAGGTGTCAGTGTTACTACTGAGCATCCTGTCTGGGATCTTGCAGGGTATGGAGACGGGCTCAGAGGGTTGGACAAATGCATCACACAGTAGCGTGATTCTTGTGCAACCATGAGGACCTGAGTTCACCTCCCCAAGCCCACATGAAAGCCTGGGTGTGGGGGCTCAGGGACCAGAGACGGGTGGGTTGCTGGGCTCACTGGCCACCCAGCCTAGATGAGTTGGTCAGTGAGAGCCCTGTCTCAGAAAAGAAGGTGGACAGTGACCTGAGAGTGACCTCTGCCTTCATACATACACAATTATACACATATGTGCACTTACACACACACACACACTCACACCTCTTAGGTTCAGAAATGTTAAGTCTGTGATGTTAACCTCTGATGGCAGACATTCCTACTCTCACTGGGCACTGCAGTGATGCCCCACAGTCTTTTTTTAATTTTCATATTTTTAAAAATTTTTTAAAGATTTATTTATTATGTATACAGTGTTCTACCAGCATGTATTCCTGCTGGCCAGAAGATGGCGCCAGATCTCATTACAGCTGGTTGTGAGCCACCATGTGGTTTGCTGGGAACTGAACTCAGGACCTCTGGAAAGAGCAGTCAGTGCTCTTCACCTCTGAGCCATCTCTCTGGTCTTACTCTCACCAGACACCGCAGTGATGCCCCCACAGGACACATCGACACATCCAGGATCACAGGCAGCTCAAGGCTGCTCATAAGGAGGGTTCCGGACAGTTTGCTCTTTGTCTTATCATCACAGCCAGCGCCCTGTGCCGAGCTCACATACCTGTGACACGCAGCTCGATCGTGACCTCTTGGGAGGTGGCACCGTGTGTAACCTGGCAGTGATACAGGCCATCGTCAGAAGCCTGGACCTGTCGTATCTGCAGAGCCACGCTCCCCGTGTCGATGGCGTCTCTCACCAGCCGGGTTCTTCCTTGGTACTCCGGCATCTGCACTTGCTCCTGCCCGTCGTGGAACACCAGCACAGCAGGGGTGAGCTGGGCACGGTACCAGCGGATGTGCATGTGAGATGCGCTCTGTGCAGGAGACAGCTGGCAGGGCAGGGTGACATCAGTCCCAAGCAGGACCCTGATGGGATCATCTGGTCCCCTCACAGAAAACGAAGACACTTCTGGGACCAGAGACAGATTACGGAAGCAAGTTAGAGATGTCAGACGTCAAACAAACACAAAAAGAAAACACAAACTATCCTGATCTTTCGTTTTTAGGGAACTGAACGTATTTCTCTTTATATTACTTTCTAAAAGTATTAAACTTTAAGCTGGGTGGTGGTGGCACATACCTTTAATCCCAGCACTCAGGAGACAGGGGGAGGCAGATCTCTGTGAGTCCCAGACCAGCCTCGTCTACAGAGCGAGTTCCAAGACAGAGCTACGCAGAGAAACTCTGTCTCATAAAAAGTATTACATTTTAATAGATAGAATATTAATAGTTATATAAATGTGTATAGATATCTGTGTGTGTGTGTGTGTGTGTGTGTGTGTGTTCTTGGGACTTTTACAACATCAACACTTATTCAGAAATGTCAGCTCCTTCAGTATTTTGAATCTACTGAAATACAGGACCTTATCTCATTGTAAGGTTTAGGAAATGGACATTCTTCAGGTATGCCAACATAGCCAAGATCACAAAAAAACAAAGGCAGGAGCGAGAGAGAGAGAGAGAGAGAGAGAGAGAGAGAGAGAGAGAGAGAGAGAGAGAGAGAGAGAGAGAGAGAGGGAGAGAGAGAGAGAGAGAGAAGAGAGAGAGAGAGAAAGAGAGACAGACAGACAGACAGACAGACAGACAGACAGAGACCTATAAACCTAAAATGAGGTGACTCTGAGCCAAGGAGAGTTCAGGCAGGGGCAGCTGTGCTGGGGAACTTTGTGTGTACACAGAGTTGACAGCCCTGGCTATCACCCCAGAGAATGTGACGCTCTGGGTCAGGAACACCGCAGTGGCCATTGCTGACTGGGGGCGGGGAGGCTTTTTTCAGTTTACATTGCTTCCAAATATGGGGTGCCTCTGTGACTTCAGAGGATGTGTTCTCATCTACCTAACACGGGTGTCAGTGTACATAGATGCCATATATGTACAATTTAGAAAGATGGTTTCACTCTGGGTGAAGCCACAGTGCAGAGGGGAATCACGGTTTCACACAATTGCAATCAAGCATCAGTTTTGGCAATGGAGGACTTCCAACTATTTTAGTACATATCGTTAGTTATGCCCTATTATTTATTTTTGACAATCTATACCACTATAAACAATTGCTATAAACAATCCTATAATAAACTTCTCGCACATGCACACACATACACACATACACACACACACACACACACACATGAATACATACATCTATACATACACAGATTCCCCCCACACACAAAAGTGTTTTTACACAAAACTTTACAGAATTTTGAATCAGCATTTATGGACATTAGTGTTTGATGGTAGACCAGTTGTCTAGCATGTGTTTGATGGTAGACCAGTTGTCTAGCACATCCAGCTCTGGGCTTCATCTGGATTTTTATATTTACCACCTGACATCAGATTCAGGAAATAACACCCGACTGTGCCATTCACATGATCTCCTTTCTGAGTTCTCTCTGGACTCTGGGAACTTCACCTAGAGGGTGTTTCTGCTTATGAAGGAAGGGCCAGTGTCCCAGAGAGAATAAGTGACTTATTCAAGGTCACAGCCAAGAATTCTGAATCCAAACTCTTTGTTCTCCTATGCACACAGAACCCCACAAGGCACACCTTTCCTGGCCACAGTGGCCCAAACCAACCCTCGAACCACAAGCCAAACCAACCACCTCCCCTTTGAGCTACTTCTCGTCTGGTAGCTGGCCACAGCTAGGAGGAAACCGACACACCCTGTGACCCTCACGAAGGCTGTGTCCACAGACACAGGAGGTGTCAACAGGCTGACCTACCCGCACTCAGTAAAGGGTTAGGTAAATGTCACCGTTCTGGGTTTTATAAGGAAAAAAAACTACCCAATAGACCAGGGAGGACATTTCCTTGTCTGAGTGACTTGAGAGAAGCCATCCGAAACCAAGACAATAAGCACAGAGCAGGAGGAGGCAAGAGCACTGACCTCCCGAGGCTCCGGTGGACGCCAGGAGGAGCAGAGGGAGGAGGCAGCCGGCTGGAGGGGAGGTGGGACAGCCCTTCATCTCCACAGGACAAGGACAAGGCCAGGTTCACCTGAAGGAGGGCAAAGGGTGGAAAAACCCCCAGTTCAGAGACTTAACGTCTCTAACTGTGTCTCCCACCAAGCCCTTAAGACAAAACTCACCAAACCCCACCCCTCCTCAAGGCCTTTCCTGTCCTCCCTTAATTCTGGAGACCAACAGTTTCCATGGGCGTGGGTAACTGCCAAGCATTTTCTGTGCCGGGGTGTGTGGGGGGGGCTCTCTTGCCTTTCAGTGGGTCCGTGGTCTCCCAGGGGATCTCAGGGCTGGATTCCCTGAGTTCAGTGCGAGGCATCGGAGTCTCACAAGGATGTGGGCTACCCCCACATCCAGTCTGTAGTCACTCTCTTCTTTCATTTATGCATTTATTTATTCTTCTATTTGTTCATTTACTTTCTTGTTTCCCCGATAAAGGGACCATTTCTCACTACATCCTCATGACTTCAAACCCCGCCCCCCGGCCCCCAATACCCCCCTTTGGACAGACCTGCTGACAGCCACAAGCTCCTCACTCACCGTTGGGACTGAGCTGTGGGTTCCTGGGAGCTCCTGGGATCCTCGGCGATCTGAAGCCTGGCCCTGGCGACCATCTGCACCTGTGTAACCGTGGGTGTAGGTGTGTCAGTTTTCAAAGATGTTCTTTGCATGGAGGACACACAGGATTCCCTCCCCCAAGGCTCCCCCCAGGCTCTGGCTTTAGTTTCTCCCAGAGGAGTCTAGGAGGAAGCTGCCATCATCTCCAGCTCTTCAGTTACTCCAAGAGTGGACAATAAAAGCCCGAGGGACTTTGCACTGGGCTGAGTCATAAAGAAAGGAACTGTAAACCACTTTGGAGACTTCTCACTATAAGCTGCCTCCTACATTACCAGGAGAGGCAATCAGGTCTGAGGGTCACTCACATGGTTAACTGATTTAGAGACTAAAGTCAAGCTTTCTTCTTCCTCTGCTCCATGACTGACTTCTGACAGAATGCGTAGTACCCCAGTTACTGACCTCTGACAGAATGTTCAGCGCCTCAGTTACACGAACTACACAAGACCGTGTCTCAAACAAAACCAAAATGACAACCGACAGAGGGCTCTGTCAACCCTCAATAGATCTGCATTTAAGAAATGTATGTCACGTGTATGGGTGTTTTGTCCACATGCATGCGTGTGTACCACATGTGTGCAGAGTCCGTGGAGGACAGAAGGGGAATGTCAGATGCCCAGAACCAGAGTTACAGGCAGTTGTGAGCTGCCGTGTGAGGAAACAGAGGTACCAAGGAGTCCTGTAGCTCACCCCAAATCCTAAGCATAGGCAATGATGTCAGGAGACTAACCCAAACCATGAGGTTCTAAGATTCCGAGACCCAGGTCACTAACTGGAACACGTACAGGTGCACCTCATAACCACGTAATTATTGCTGTTCCGTTGTCCGTATTGAAGCTCTCTTTTCTAATCTTCTTTCACCTTCGGCTGATGGCAGGGGGCTGACTCCTGGCGTTTCCTGGGAGGAGCGTCTTGCCTCCAGTTCTCTGAATCCCTTAAATGTCCACCTAAGCCCTCCTCCCAGACCCTGAGCCTCCAGCAAGACTTACAGGAGAGCCCAGAAGGTGAGCTGGGAGGCAGGGCAGGGTTACCCTGTCTGGCTCCCTCTCTGAGATAGTGAGGTGGGGGAGGGCTCCCAGAAGCATTCATCTCTCTAGGAACTTAGACAATGAGAGTTTTGCACGAGCCTCCCTTAGATGATGGGTAAGAAGTGAGAGAAGGTTCACAGCATGAACCCTGGGGGTGGGCAGAAGACAAGCAGAGTCCTTTGTCATACGGGAAGGTGTGTGGGGGGGATTCAAGATGAACGAAGCTCGAAACTGCCGTTTCTCCCTCCGTTTGCCTCCCCTATCTTAGGATAACGTGTTCTCATGCCCAAGGAGGGATTAGAGAGGCCGTGGGCAGACTAAGGACCTGTCTCTGGGAAAGGGAATGGAAGGGTCTTCGTGGGAGTGACAAAGGTGTCCCTGGCATTCCTTGGAGGAATGTACTGCTGGTACTGCCATTGTCTGAGAGCCCCAGGAGACCATTTCTTAGCACCACCATGAACCCCTCGGCCACACCCCTCTTACCTTGCCAGTCTCCTTGTCGTGTTTCCCAGTGTTTGCAGGACCTCCCCCTCTGGACCTCGCTGCTCCCCAGCCTAGGGAAGACAGGGTACTCCCTGCGCTTCTCTCTGCCGAGAGACCTCTTCACCCTGCTTCTGCTTCCACGTGGGGCTCAGGGGAAAACCTTCCACGCCTCTAGACGTGGGGCTCAGGGGAAAACCTACCACGCCTCTAGACGTGGCTCCTACTATTTTCTGTATAGAAGGATTAAGTCACAAGGTGAATTTGCAAACATGCCTTGGTTACTCCTAAGGTCCTCATCTAACACGACAATTCATTGGGTTGCACATCAGGGTAAATATATAGCTTCTTAAAGGAACGTGCTTTCATGATCTCCCTGGCCTCTCCTCGCACACACACACACCCTTCCAAGAGTACACCACCATTGCAATCAAGAAGTCACTTGCTTTAAAAGCCTGTCTGCTGTAAAATCCCACTGGCCTGTCAGCCTGCACTTGTGCTGTAACATTCTGTGATGGTGGGAGGTCCCTGGGGCAATAATGATGCCGCACTCGGAAGGCTCCAGGCCCGTTGTCCTGACGCCCTCCACTCTGGTTCTACCCCCATGGATTCCTCAGTAGTGACTGGCCTCTTGGATCACACCCGGGGCATGGTGGGTACAGACAAGCATGCTCTCCTGCTTGCACGCCAGAGGAAGGAGCTGGGAGGGTATGGATCCCGTTTCTCAGAGGCCGTGCGGGTGTATCGGGATGGGATGGAGCAGGAGGGGGGGTCGTCCACTAAAGGTCAAAGGGAGTTAACGAAGGACTGCACGTCCGAGGGGACAGCAGGCAGCCGTGCAAGCGTTTCTTCAGAAAAGGCGATGCCTCTGAGGAAGCCGACGTCAGCTAAAGGTGATAGTGAGAATGTTATAGAAGACAGATGAGCGTCTTGTTGGGCTTGGGGGGAGGATGGGGTATTTTTACCCTGTAGAAAGCCAGGAAAAAAGCTCCAGGCAGGAACTTGAGGCAGGAACTGAAGCAGAGGCCACAAAACAAAGGGAGGGATGGCTGCTTCCTGGCTCCCCCCCCGTGGCTTGCTCAGTCTGCTTTTTTATATGGCTCAGGACCGCCTGTCCAGGGAGGGCGCCACCCACAGAGGACTGGGCTCCACAGGACAACCTGGTGGAAGTGGCTTTCTCAGTTGAGGCTCCCTCGTCCCAGATAAACTTAGGTTGTGTCAAGTTGACAAAACAAAAAACAAACAAAAAAAGAAAGAAAGAAAAAACAACCAGCACATGTTAGAGAAAAACAGATGTGTACCTTTGGAGATGGCCAATATCTTGGATATGCTGGATTTGGCCTAAATGGTCTTGATAAGTTGATGCAGTCATTATGTTGTGCTTCGAAACTGAACCAGGTTTTTAATGGTTTCTTTAAAAAAAAAAAAGATTTTATTTTACTTATTAAGTGTACACTGTTCTGCCTGCATGTATGCCAGCAGGCCAGAAGAGGGCACCAGATCTCATTATGGATGCTGAAAATTGAACTCAGGACCTCTGGAAGAGCAGCCAGCGCTCTTAAACCTCTGAGCCTTCTCTCCAGGCCTCCAAACCAGGGTTTTTGCTTTGTTCGTTTACTTATTTTTGTTTCCAGACAGAGTTTCTCTGTGTAACAGCACTAGCTGTCCTGGAACTCAATCTGTAGACCGGGCTGGCTCTGAACTCAGAGATCTGCTTGCCTCTGCCTCCCGAGTGCTGGGATTACACGTGTGGGCCACCATTGCCTGGCCCATGCCAGTTTTTAAAAGTCTGTTTTAAATCAGGCACTTCATTTCAGTCCACCCTTTGAAACACAGACAGTCTTTCTCACTTGTATCTCATCTTCAGCGGATGCTGCCCTGGCGTGGTTCATTTCGTGCATCCTTATTCCCCATTAACCTTTGCCAAACATTTTGTTTTTATGAGACAGGGTCTCCTCGTGTGGCCCTGGCTGTCCCAGAGCTTGCTATGTAGACCAAGCTGGCCTTGAACTCACAGAGATCTGCCTCATTAAAGGTCTGCACCACCACGCCCAGTCCTTTACTGAAAAAAAATTTTTTAATGAAAGGGGTGTGGGAAAAGCATTTTGTTAGACAAGAACACTGACGGCCTAGGCTGGCAAAATATCTTAAGTGTGGAAAGGGACAGAAAATCGTTTAAAAGGGAAAATACAGAATAGTCAAACGCATTTGCTGTGCCTTCAAGTTTTAAATACGCCTGGAGCATATATAAATCAAAGCAAAAGTATACAGTTCCTATGGTAAAGCCATCTTCCTTTCTAAAAATAATGTTTTTATTGATCTTCGAGAATTATTGTGTTCAGTGTGTTTTGATCGTATCCACTCTCCTCCCCCAACTCCTCTGAGATCTACTGCAACCTCCTGACTCACCCAACATTGCATTTTCCTTCTCTCTCTCTCTCTCTCTCTCTCTCTCTCTCTCTCTCTCTCTCTCTCTCTCTCCACACTACACTTGGGAGTGGGGCCTGCCCTGTAGCCCTGCAGCCCATGGTCAGTAAAGCAAGGACCACACTATTAAGAACACCAATCCTTCTAGCCGCTATCAAATGCAGATAGATCCTGGGGGGGGGCAGGACTTTGCGCCCACCCCCTCCCCCACACTGTTTGCCCATCTTCTTTATTGCATGTTTAAGAGGAAGACACGGAGTCCATTAGGTGGTGAAGGAGTGTACCATCTCCGGAAGAGGTCAGAGGCCTCCTGCGGTCTCAGAACTGATCTCATTGTCATTATCAGGTGGTTGAGCTCCGAGTGTATACACGGCGAGCCTGACCTTTAGAAGCAGTTGGCTGGTGGTCTAATGTGCTAATCTTCTGCTCACACAACCCTGCTGGTTAATTATATATTCGCCCTTATCTGCCATCCTCTCCCCGGGCAGCCTTTGCTCTTCTTTTCTGCCTAGCTGAGGCTTTCTCGCTTCTACTTTGGACTCCCAGGCTGTGTTCCTTCAGGAGGCGTCTACGCAGAGCTGGTTCCTGCCCCTTTGGCTTGGATCTGTTCCACTTCACTTAGGACCAAGTTCACGCACACGCTTGTTTCCATGTTCCGAAGAGTGTGTGGCAGCACTTCTCGGGCAGCCCCGGGAAGATGGCTTGTGCCTCAGAGTATTTACTGTTGTCCAGAACTTTGTCCTCCTTAACTGGCCGTGGTGTGGTGGCAAATATTACTGGAGGGGTTATAATTAAAAAACAATAACAACAAAAAACGATGCAGTCAAGTTTCATGACATCTCTTCCATCCAGGAAATGGGGGGGGGTGAGCCCAATAAAACTTATCTGAGACTTAAAGGCGAACTCGTGTGCACTCTTAAAATCAGTGTGCCTGTGTACTTGGGGATACCGGGTCCTCCCTGCAGGATACAACATCCTGGCACTGCTGTTCTCATGTGGGTGCTGGTTACACGGGTCCACTGGCGTTTGTAAGGACATGAAGATGCGATGTGACAGTAAAAGGAATGCATTGCCAATAAAAAAAAAAAAAAGAAAGCCACCAGGACTCGGTCACGCCCAGCTGCTTTTATTGCTCATGGAATCTCCACTAGGGCATTAAAAAAAGCAAATTTAGAGAAGAATTACGAAGAGTGTGGTGGCTTTTTGAACGAGATCCGCATGGCTCATACACTTGAGGGCTTAGTGCCCAGCTGGTGGATCTGCCTGGACGGGTTAGGAGGTGTGACCTTGTGGGAGCAACTGTGTCACTGGTGTGGTTGGGTCCTGAGGAGCCCAAAGTGCACGCCACTCCTAGTTAGCTCTCTGCGTGTCATCCTCGTGGACCGGATGTGAGCTCTCAGCCGCCGCTCCATGCCTGCCCGCCCGCCACCATGCTCCCTCCAGCCATGAGCCCCAGACTAAATACTTTCTTTTATAAGTTACCTTGGTCATGGTGTTTTGTCACAACAATAGAACGGTAACTAATTTAAGAAGTTACTGGTTTAGGCGTGGAACCTTGGTGTTCCGTGAGACATCAATACATGGCATAGATAGGTATAAAATACCGTATGAGGAATTTAAGTATTAGCATTTTTTCTGACTTTTTTTATTGCCCTTCCATGACCCAGCTACAGACACACTTGGATAGAGAGCACACAGCAGGCTTTGGCCTGACTTTTTTAAAAATTATTTTTATTTTATTTGTATGGATGCGATGCCTGCATGTGTCTGTGCACCAGGTGCATGCCTGGTGCCCTCAGAGGCTAGGACACCAGATCCCCTGGAACTGGGTCAGACCCAGGTCCTCTGCAGGGACAGCCAGTGCTCCTAACGGCTGAGCCGTTTCTCCAGCCCTTGCTCTGATTCGTAGTGTTGGTACGGGGTCTTCCGTAACTGTGAGTCACAGTCATTTCTCTCTCTCGTGGGAAAAGAAAAAGAAACCCTCTCCTCCCACCTGCAGGTGGGTGCTTTGTCCCTCTGGAGCTCCTGAACAGGACATTTCTCGAAGGAAAAAAATGCCCATCCAGGTCTCAGACGAGTGGCATTTCTCTCCAGATCTAGATTCCCTTCTTATCCTCAGGATGGGTCCAGGAGAGGATGAGGAGATGAAGCTGCTGTGCACGGGCAAGGGATGGTCCCAGGCCGTGGGGACAGCAGAAGGGGGGGAAGGGAGAGAAGATGCCGTGGGCTGTGTGTGAGGCGATGATGGGCTGGCTCCGAGGTAGAGCGCCCCCCACTGCGAGCCGCAGGAATGGGTCCCTGCCCTTTTTGGACAACAGCAGGTGACGCCACCGCTTTGCCAGGGCAGGGTTGCTCCCTGAGTGGAAAGGTGGGAAGAAGGTTGGGGGGTTCAGAAAGCGGGTGCACCGGGCTTGCATGAGCTCTTCAGAGCTTCTGGTCAGAGGGAAGCCTGGTTCTCGTCATTCTTGAGATTTTGCTGATTGTTGTGGTGTTTTTGGTCTGGAAGGAAACACAAGGGGACAAGGTTACAGGTGCCATGGATGGAGAGAGAGAAAGGAGAGGTAAGGCTGGGGCAGACAGAGCAGTGTTGGAGGGCTTCTGGCTGTGCGTAGGACTGAGATGGAATGCCGACGAACCACGGAGCCCAGAACCCCTACAGAAAAATACAGAAGGATTTAGCAAAGAGGAACATCACTGGGTGTGAAAAACCAGCCACACAGTTTTCAGTTAGGATACGTTTGTGGAGCTGGGTGATAGAAGAGGCAGGCCACATCTGTGAATAATGCATAGAAACTAGAGATAAACGCTAGGCTTCTGCCCTGAAAAACGATTTTTAAAAGTGATAGGTTCCACTGTGGCATCTTTCTTACACAGATGTCACCAAGCTTTGCTGTCATTCTTGCTTCTTTCCCACTGCCCGTCTTTGTCTCTTTTTCCAACTTCCTTGAAAACCCATTTGCTTTTATTATTTTATGTCTGTGAATGTTTTGCCTCACGTATGTCTGTGAACCATGCAAGTCTGGTGCCTGCGGAGGCCAGAAGAAGGTGTCAGTGCCCTCGAACTGGAGTCACAGGCGGTTGTGAACCACCGTGTGGGTGCCGGGAACTGAACTCAGGTCCTCTGCAAGAGCAGCCAGTGCTCTTTAACTCCCAAGCCATCTATCTCTCCAGCCCCCTCCTAACCTCCTTCTGGGTCCTCTTCTCCATCCGCACTGAGGTATCATGACCTCATTTTCACCTCGAGGCCGGATAAGGCTGAGAGATCCCAACTACCAAGATCCCAACTACCAGGATCCCAAGGGAGCCTCACATTTCCCGGAGCCAACTCTCTAGCCCCCCCACCCCCACTCCCCCACCCTTACCCCGCACCCCCGTTAATGTGTTTTAACACCATTGCTGTTGCATCTGTAAACTCCAAGCTCACTCATCTTGGAACCTTGACGACACGAATGTAAGCCAGGGACTCTTGCGACTCATCAGCTACTGAAGAAATGGCCAAGTGCCTGTCCAGCTCTATCCACCCACTTACCTTTGGAGCTGTGCTTCTCCTTGATCAGGTCAAAGGCCATGGCAAGAGGCAGCAGCAGAACAGGCAGGGCCATCCATAACAAAGCTATCCTGGAGTCTGAAATGCAAGCCCCAGCAAGTCGTGAGACTTGGCAAATGGGAAGATGTCTCTTTTCGCGGGAGCAGCCTGAGGGCTGGGTCTCCCTGGCTTCACTGAAGCCAAGCGGAAGAAGCCAAATTTAGCTTTGGTGCCCCGCCCACTTTCCTCCTCTGCTTCCGATTACATCACCGAATGACAGAATGATTGGCCTAACTATTGTGGTGAAATGTAAACCCTCCCAGGAGTTAGACTTGAGGAAAATTAATTTCTAGTGCAGAAAAAATTCACGAGAGAGGAGAAGGGGGAGAGAGAGAGACAGACAGACAGAGGAATGTTGTTCTTAGGTGACCTGAGGACAAACTTTGCAGGAGACATTTATTTATTTATTTACTTACTTACTTACTTATCTATTGATTTTTTGAGACAGGGTTTCTCTGTGTAGCTCTTGTAGACCAAGCTGGTCTCGAACTTACAGAGATCCTCCTGCCTCTGCCTCCCGAGTGCTGGGACTAAAGGCATGTGCCACCACTGCCTGGCGACATTGATCTATTTTTTTTTAAGATTTATTTAAAAAATACCCCGCCAAAGAGGAGAAAATAAAATAGGAGGAAAAGAAGAAAAGAAGGAGACAAGAGGAGGAGGAAGAGAGAGAGGAAGGAGGAGGAAGAGGAAGAGGAGGAGGGGAGGAGGAGGAGGAGGAAGGCAGGACAGCAGCAGCAGCAGCAGGAGGAGGCTGAGACCTGCAATCCCAGCACTCACTATGTGGAGGCGGGAGGATCAGAAGTCCTGGGCCAGTCTGAGCACATGAAATCTCTCAAACAAACAAACAAACAAACAAAAAACCGCAGCTGCCTGCAAGTTCCTGGCAGTCCGCTTTGGCACGCACTTCCCACCACAGAGGAAGACACCCACCTGAGAGAGGAAGATGCGCAACTTTCTCCTCGCCTCCAGGGAGGCTGACGGAGCAGGTCACATTCACCAAGGAGCTGTTGGTGACCAGCAGGAGCGTCTCCACCTGGAACAGCCCCTGGCTTCCTTGGTGGAAGGTCTCGGAAAGCGATGGTGCAGCCCTTCCGGCCATGTCCCTCCACTGCACGTGGGGCCGCGGGAACCACCCTTCGGACACACACCTCAGCTGCGCGCCTCCATTCTTCAGCACCTCCCGGGTGATCCGTGGGGTGGAACCCACCGCTGGGGGGGACAGAGACCAAGACAGCAGAGATGAAGCCTGGCGCGCTTCCCCGAGGGAGCGGGAGGAGAGAGAGGCTTGGGGAGGACAGCAGAGCTCTCGGTAAAATTTCATATAAATATATATATTATTGTAACCTCAACTCCCATCTCTTTCTTCCCCCTGGCCCTGAAAACAAAGTGGCTTTGATGAGATTTGAGACACATGGGCAGCTTGGAAGAAACTGGCTAGGAGATGTTTCTCAAAGCAGAGGCAGAAAGTGGTGTAGAAATCTTCCAGGCATTTCACGATTTCATGCGTCTGCCCATTAATTTAGACTGGGAGTCGGAGAGAGAAATATGAAGGATAGCAAGATTTGGGCCTATGTCCCTGGTGGACCTTGCGTGCCTTGTAGAACTGGTTCTGGGGTAATTAGTGCCTGCTATCCTCAGAGCACAGCAAGTCTCCTCAGTCTTTGCGAGTTCTGTGCTGAGTCTTCAAATCACTACACTTCCTGGAAACGGTGTGGTTCCCAGAATCTCAGTAACACTGTGGAATGACTCGTCTTGCGTAAAATCGTGGGGGATATTCTCAGATTTCCTGGAAC
Organism: Mesocricetus auratus; assembly: GCF_017639785.1. Lineage (NCBI taxonomy): Eukaryota > Metazoa > Chordata > Mammalia > Rodentia > Cricetidae > Mesocricetus > Mesocricetus auratus. Next base: position 2,234,007 of record NW_024429208.1, on the reverse strand, counting down.
CTATGGCTACCTTATGGAGGTGCTTGAGAGTCCTACTTTCCTGATGGTCCTATACTTAAAATTTTAAACCGCTGGGAGCGCCTGGTACTGCCAGTCTGGCCAAGAACTCTCTGCTACTGCTAAATGGACGCAGTATCAAAATGCCTTCCAAATTCTTTATCTCTGTACCCAGAGATTAGCACAGCTCTCAGACCTCATCGGACAAGTTTCTCTGTGCAGCGAGTGGTGGTTAAGACAGAAGCTCACAAGAGTCAAAGCACAGAGAAGTTTCAGTGGGGCTGCTCAGCCATAAGTGGGACATCTGTGCCCGGCTCCCAACCACCATGGAGGAGTGAAGTAGGGAGGGAGGTCGTAAGAGTCAGAGGTTTGGGGTGGGCACTGGAACTGTCTGAACATGACAGGAACACTGTCCTCACAAGACCTGCACAAGATCGAGCCTGTCAGCATTGCAGCACAGAGGGAGGGGATCACGAGCCCCACCCCTAACTGAGGAGCTGTGGACAGTTCATGGCTTCAGGGGAGGGGGTGAGACAGTTCTCTTTGAGGGCGTGGCTCCTGGTAGGCAGACCACGCTCCAGTCGATGGCTCCACTCCCAAGAGTACATGGACAGCTCGAATTGGAGTTGATGGGTTATTGAATTAAGAGAGACACAGAGAGAGAGACAGAGAGAGAGAGACTAGGAAGTTGGAGGGTAAAGAAGGGGTGGTGGATATTGGAGGAGTTAAGTGGGGGAGTTGGGGGTGGATGTGATTAAAAAAAAACACATGGTTTGAAATTCTCAGAGAATATGTGGTGATGCACTGTTTATGATCTAACAAAGCCACTGGGGATCAAAATGCAAAGCTAGCCACAGCTGTAGAGCCAGGTAGTGGAGATGCACACCTTTAAAATCCCAGCAGCCATACGAGCTAGCCACAGAAACCAGGTGGTGGGGGCACACACCTTTAATCCCAGGACTCAGAAGTCAGAAGCAGATGGATCTCTGGGAGTCCAAGACCACCCTGGGTTACACGAGAGTGAATCAGACAAAAAGAATAACAGAGCTCACACCTTTAATCCCAGCACTGGGGGGGGGGTTAAAGGGAAGAAGTGAAGGGTCTCGTGTGAGATTTGGTTTCCAGACAGGGAGAGCATTGCACTCTGAGGATTCGTGGACACAGGATCACCCATTTCGCTAAGTCTGCGGTAGAGGTCAGAGCTAGTGGCTTGGTTGCACTGCTTTTCTGATCTTCAGCTTGAAACCCAATATTTGTCTGTGGGTTTTTATTATTCATGTTACAAGAATTAGTAAAAGATATTTATTTAAAACCTTCAAACCAGCATCCCAGAAGTACCTACAGTGGTTGCTACACTGAAAGTTCAATATAAACTTGAAAATGAATGAGCATGGTGAATAGTTTGGGTACCAGAGAGATCTCCCAGGAACCAGCATCTGTCACAGCATTAAGAGGCTGGAGAAGCCAAAGACCCACCCGGAATCCTTACCCATCACCTGCACATCCACAAGGGCCTCCTGGTAGACACCATCTTTCCCAAAAAGGCACCGGTACTGCCCATCGTCTGAAGTTCTGGCGTCCTGAATCCGCAGGGTCAGCCTCCCCTGGTGGATTGTGTCACTCATGACCACAGTCCTCCCTCTGTACTCCGCCATCTGCTCTCCAGCCGAGCGGGCCCCGTCCACATACACATGGACTGTGGAGTAATAGTGGGACCGGACCCACCTCACCTCCATGCTCTGAGCATCAGCTTGAGGTGACAGGTGACAAGTTAACTCTATGTTCTCTCCGAGTCGGACAAGAATGGGCCGGGAAGGTCCAATCACCCTCGAGGTGGCTGTTAAATAAACCGGACAGAGAACAAGGAATGAACCAACATGGAGAAGCATCGCTACCAACACGGGCATCTCCTGTGAGGTTCAGAACCTGCAAGGACCCCAGCGGAGGAACGAGGCTCAGGGTCACATTTGGAGGAAGGTGGGACTCTTGGGCTCAGGATGCCATGTTTAAGGGAAAGCCTTGCTAGTTTAAGCGCGGGCCACACACCAAGATGATTTTTACCACAAAAACTCTCCAGAATAAAATGAATCCTCCATCTCTTCAAATCGGGCTGACTTTACACACCACACCAGTCCATGAGTTGGAGTTTAAACTATAAAATTTACCCTAAGATTGTTGTGGGATTAAATGGAGGCTCTTTGGCGATCATGCAACAGAGGATAGGTTCGGGAGATGTGAGGGTGTGGGGATCCACACCACCCTTGGTCTCTGGCTAAAAGTGTGTGTCAGTTGAGTGTGTAACAACAAACTCTTCCCTACGTCTGTGTCTGCAGGAGGCTGCGGAGGTCTGAGCCTTGCCAATCATTCATTCCCTCTCACATGAATTCCCTCTCACACCGCTGCACCAGCACCAGGAGAGCCCTGCCTCTCTTTCTCACGGGGGTCATGAGGTGTCCCTGTTGCTTTCCATGCTCTCCCCTTCCCCAGGGAGGTTCTCACTCACCCAGCTCTGTCTGGAGTTTCTCTGGAGAAAGAATGAGAAAAACAGTTTAAGGAGTTTGGTCTAAAAGAAAGAAAGGAAACCATCCCCAGAAATAAAGACAAGCTTTACATTTTATTTAAGAGCTCAATTTTTTGTTTGTTTGTGTTTTTGGTTTTGGTTTTGGTTTTGGTTTTACCAGACAGGGTTTCTCTGTATTGCTTTGGAGGCTGTCGGAGCAGCCCAGCCTCGAACTCATAGAGATCCGCCTGCCTCTGCCTCCTGAGTGCTGGGATTAAAGGCGTGCACCACCAATGCCCAGCATCTCAATTTTTTCTTAAAAAATACGAAAAGCAGAAAAATAATTCTCCCCCAAGGATCATCTGTTGATACGGATTTTACTTTTTTGCACAATAAAAAGCTGTCAATTCTATTACCAACAGTTCAGTTTGCTTCTGCTGATATTAAGTGATGGTAAAAAAAATACATATTACTTTTATAAATAAACACTAAGTATGAAGCACATGGCCTCAAACAAGTATCGCATAGAATTCCAAACTGGGCTCTATGATGCTGATTTAGCATTAACATAACATTTACTTTTAACTCTTCAGCTGCTCACATCAACAACATGTCCTGAGTGTTGTGATGAAATATTAATTTAAGGTGTGTTATTTGTTTATACTCTGGAACATTTCTTTAATGATGCAAAGATGTGTTTGGCTAAATAAAATTCACCTGCAGTCAGGACCCTGGATCAGCAACTAGCTGACAGGAAGTTGTGGGGAGGAGCCAGGTGGAGAAGGTTTGTTTGTAAGGAGGGGCAGGAGCAAGCATGCGGACTACTTGGGAGATACAAGGAGGGGCGCTAAGTGAGCTGCTTGCTATTCAGCCTCTCTGGGAAGCAGGATTCTACCTCAGTCTTTGAATCTTAAGTATTTTAGCAGGACAGAGTTTTGTTTTTGTGGGTTTGTGTGTGTGTGTGTGTGTGTGTGTGTGTGTGTTGTTTTTTTGAGACAGGGTTTCTCTGTATTGTTTTGGAGCCTGTCCTGGAACTCGCTCTGTAGACCAGGTGCTGGGATTAAAGGTGTGTGCCACTAATACCCAGCCGTGTGTCACTAATGCCCTGCTGGGACAGAGATTTAAATAGGTTTCCTTGGAGCTTTGAAAGAGTTGGTGCCTGAGGGAATAGGATTCCCTCAGGCTTCAGCTCTTGCAGCCTAGCCGCTGCTGGTGGCCATGGAGCTGCAGTTGCTGAATAGGAGAGCGCTCAAAAGGACGAAACAAAGAAAAAACAACAGAGTACCCTAAAAGTATCAGTTCAATTTAAGGCATTTAGAGACAATACTTGTCACATAATAGCAATGTCTATCTGGGCATGTCCTTAAAGCCTATTGTAACATAGTAACAGCCGGTAAGAAGCTCAGCCAAGAGGATTGTTGTGGGTTTGAGGCCATCCTAGAGTACAGACTGTTACTCTGTCTTAAAAGCAAAACAAAGGCCTAGTTCAAATAGAAAAGAGACAGATGACAGACAGATAGATGCTAGATATGTAGAAAGATAGGTGATTGATAGATAATATATTATAGATAGATGACAGGTCAATGATAGATTAATAGATGATGGTGATATATATGCGATAGCTAGTTGGCGGATTAGAAATATGAATGATAGGTAATAAATGGTAGATATATGATTGATAGATTAGATAGGTAGGTGATATATGATACTAGATGGTAAATAGATCTTTATCATTGAGCATGAGGATTTTTCTGGGCTCCCCAAATCATTCAGTGCGTCTCTCCATCTCTGCTCTAACTTCTGACAATGTAGGAAACACACCTCATAACTACCGTATTGTGTATTTTTATTGTTGTTTCTGTTAGTATTTATTGACAAGATTACAATTAAGAAGCTGTTAAGAGAGCCATCCCATTCTGACCGAGCATGTGATTGGTTCCTGGAAGTAACTGGCACAGCACAGGAAAATGTTTCAGTTGGTGGAATATTTTTATTATATTTCCAATGTATTGGACATCTGTCAGGGAAAACCAACACTGGAGTCAAACTTAGAACTTGAAGATTACTGAAATATTATGAACTGCCATCTAATCAAAATGCACCGTATGCTTTTCTCATAGAAATGTTTGTGAATTTTAACATATCATTTAAATATGATTAAAGAAAACACGGGTTACTGCTGAGCACCCCCCACCCCACCCCACCCTTCACGGTGCCAGAGGCAGAGCACTGACCTGGCAGGGCAATGGTGGCCTCCTTGGCCTCTTTGAGGCCGCGGTTGTAGATGGAGCAGGAAATGGTCTCTGAAGTGTCGTTCCTGACCACTAGTGTGTCCTCCACATAGAACAGCCCGTCTTCACCCAGCACGTGATTCTCAGAGAAGCTCGACAACTTTTCTCCCCAGCTGCCCTCCCAGAAGACCTCAGGCTCAGGGAACCAGCCCTGGGAGGTGCACACCAGCTGGACCTCTCCTTCTCCAGGTCCCTCCACGTGGATGTTTGGGGAAGATCCTAGGGCTGGAGAGAGAGAGAGAAAGAGAGGGGGGAGAGAGACAGAGAGAGAGAGAGAGAGAGAGAGAGAGAGACAGAGACAGAGACAGAGAGACAGAGAGACAGACAGAGAGAGAGACAGAGAGGAAGAGAGGGAGACAGAGAGAGAGAGGGAGGGAGAGAGAGAGAGAGGGAGAGAGGGAGACAGAGAGAGAGGGAGGGAGGGAGAGAGAGAGAGAGAGAGAGAGAGAGAGAGAGAGAGAGAGAGAGAGAGAGAGAGAGAGCGCACATCCTTGAAGTCCAGAGTCCACACAGTTCCAGAGGGAACCAAGACCCCAAGTCCCTCTCTGGGAGGAGGTGGGAGGGAGCTCAGGGCCCAGAAGCGTGTTACCATGGTTTCTGCTCACTCAACTGAGTTCTGGTTTTCCATTTGTTCCCCAGTTTGTGTCTTTAAACTTTAGCATCTGACCATACTTTTCTTCAGATTCGGATGGTGAAAGGGGAGAGGAGGGAGACGTGACAGAATTTGTTTCTTGTCTCTGGCCCTGCATAGATGTGGTGTTGATTTACTCACGATAGCTCTCTGCCCCCAGATTTCCTTTTCCCATTCTCAGTGTTCTCTGTACTTGGTGCCGGTCTGCCATTTTTTTTAATGATATCGGGACTCTAAATTAGATATTTATTATTAAACTCGGACATCATGGTCATGAGCTATTTTCATTTCTTCTGTGGGCAGTTGCAATTTTGGCACTCAGTAAATGCATGGGAAATGACTGTACCTTAACGTTTTTTTTCTCAATGGAGAAGTCTAACTCATTTGTATAAATCATAAAGTGCCTTCTTTAATATCACAACCAGTTACTGGCTGAGAGAATACATGGATAAGCCTCTCACTTGCGCCCAGAGGAAACACCTGGCTTAATTCTCAAAGTCCCTGAGTGTACATGAATCAGTGTCCAGGTCGGCTTGCATCTCAGAGATACTCGGATTCTCATGTCCACTTTGAATCAATAGAACATAGTGATGGGAACAATTACAGCCATGAGTGTCAAGAAAAAAAAAAGTTTAGTGTGGGAGTTTCTCAGAACAAACAAACCAAAAACTAAAAGCAAAACGGATGTGTAGCCACACTGTCCCACTTCTGGGAAAACACCCAAGGGAATTTAAACCCATTTCATTCACTTTAGCACCCGTCTCAAAGCCCAAGTTGTAAAAGCAACCTAGACATCCACCCACAAATGCGTGGATAAAGAAAACGGGATATGAGTGCACGATGGTATTTTGTTAAATCATATTTTATGTGTGTGGGTGTTGTCTGCATGTGCATCTGGGCACCACGCGTGTGCCTGGTGCCTGTGGAGGCCAGAGAAGGCATTGGATGTCCTGGAACTGGAGTTAAAGGAGGTTGTAGTTGCTGTGTGGGTGCAGGAATCGAATCTGGGTCCTCTGGGAGAGCGACAAACACTCCTACCTGCCGAACCACTGCTCCAGCTCCCACAATGCAGTTTGTTCTCAGGAAAAAAAAAAAGGATTAAATCAAGGCATTCACGGGGAGTGCATGAAATTGGAGACCACCATATTAAGCAGAAGGAGGTTATGGGGTGGGGGAGGGAGACAGGAGCAGGCAATGGGTAAATATGGTCCAAGTCCATGATAAACTTGAATGAAACTGTCCTGAGACACATCATTTTGCACAAGGAATGCGTGCTAATGGATATTTTAAAGGTGGCAAAGAAAGAGCTGCATTGGCCAGAGGGGTCATTGTCTGCTTCCCCTGGTAAAGCAACGGGGTTTGCCTGACTTCCCCTTCAGCATGTGGTGCGGTTATGACAGCTTGCACAAGACCGGGTAAGCTCAAACCAGACAAAGCCCCAGTGTAGATGGGGAGATGAGCCAGAATCTTACCACTACTTAGACACTATTGGAGACTGACAGCCGCTGGGAGAAGGGTCAGCTTTCCTTAAGGGGTGCAGCTCCTGTAGGCTGACCAAGCCGGCCACACACCCAAGACAGCCCAGACTGTACTGGATGAGGGGAGGCAGAGGAGACACAGATGAGCTGGTAGGGAAGGGGGTAGAATCTAGGAGGAGTCAGGGAGGGGGAGAATATCATCAGAGTACACTGTATGAAGCTCTCAGATGCAGAAGAGGAAGATGGCTCAGTGGTTAAGGCACTGGCTGCTCTTCTGGAGGACTTGGGGTTTGATTCCCAGCACCCACATATGGCGGCTCACAACCACCTGCAACTCCAGTTTCAGGGGATCTGACCCTCTTCTGGCTTCCCATGGTCACTGAGCACACACACAGGTCGCACAGACGCACAAGGGTAAAGCGCCCACACACAAAACATAGAACAGATCATTCTTCTGGACGCCCCTGTTCTGGCCCTGGATCCCCTGTGCAGATACTCACCTGTCACTTGGAGCCGCACACTCGCCTCCCTCCAGTAGTCCCCCTCCTGGAATCGGCACCAGTATTGCCCGTCATCGCCTGGCTGGATCTGGCGGATCTTCAGAGCCACACTTCCCTCATCAGCAGCGCTGTCCTCCGTCTGCTCCACCCGGCCTCTGTACCCCTCCGCCTGTAGCCCTGCAACCTCGGCTCCTTCCCGGTGCACAAGCACAGGCGAGTCCGGGTCGGAGCGGTACCACCTCACCTCCATGTGCGCTGCTGCCCTCTGGGGGAGGAGCCGGCATGTGAGCAGGGCATCTTCCCCGACTTTGGCCAGGATAGGAAGGGCAGGACCGACGACCCTGAAGTCATCTAGAGAGCAGTGGAGAGGGAAACAGCTAAAGGACGGGATGCTCGCTTTGAGCAGCCGAGAGGCTGGAATTTTGGTGCCAGGAGGCAGGAGGGGTTTCCCGCCGATGCTTCAGAGAACCCGAGCATGGAAATCTGCACATTTTCTGGTTAAAAAAAAAATAAACTACGTATCCTAAAATTTAAAAGTTGGAGCATGAATGTGTCACCAGCCTAGCGATTGGAAGGCAATTCCATGGTTAAGGAACCTTTGAGATCTGGGATTTCTTTTTTAAGTATTTTATTTTTAATTATGCAGCTCTGTGTGGGTACACACATGTGTGTGCAGACCGGATGAGAGTGTGAGATCCCTAGGAGCTGGGGTTACAGGTGGCTGTGAGCCATCTGTCGTAGGTCCTAGGGACTGGACTCGGGCTTCTGGAGGGGCATTCAGCTTTCTCAACAACTGAGCCGCCTCTCCTGCCCTGAGATTTGCACTCTTAAACCACGAAACTTTAAGGCACTAACAGTGACAACACCATGGGGCTTCATCCCCTAATAAATTAATATGTGAGTTGGTGTTTCCACGGTGAACTTCATCTTGATTCTATAGCCATTTTGAGTTTGGGTAAATCAACCATGCCATTAGGTCCTGCAGTCCTCCAGGGTTGCCCATTCCAGGGTGGGACCTGACTTGGTTTTATTTCTTTCCATCTGGAGAAGGCAAAAGTCCTGTAAGCAGCCAATATGGGTTTCACAGAGAGTGAGAGGCACGGCTTGCCTAGAAAGTTTGAGTCTTCCGGTCAAATTTTAAGTCAGCTACCTTGATATCTAAAAATGTTTGATAATTCTGTGTGTTGCTGTCTTAGGGTTTCTATTGATGCAAAGAAGCACCATGACCAAAGAGAAGTTTGGGGAGGAAAGGGTTTATTTGACTCATACTTCAGCATTGCTCTTCATCATTGAAGGAAGTCGGGACGGGAACCTAAACATGGCGGGAACCTGGAGGCAGGAGCTGATGCAGAGGCCATGGTGGGGAGCTGCTGACTGGCTTGCTCTCCGTGGCTTGCTCAGCCTGCCTTCATGTAGAACCCAGGACTCTCCCCCATTGATCACTAATGGAGAAGCTGCCTTACAGCTGGATCTCATGGAGGTATTTCCTCAGATGAGGCTCCTTCCTCTGATGACTTTGGCTCGTGTCAAGTTGACACACAAAACCAGCCAGTACAGTGGCTGTGCCTAAAAATTTCAAATGTCATTTATACCGTGTTCTTCCTCAGCAGCCCCAGCGGGGTTGTCAGGAGTTCATGAGTTTGAGGCCAGCCTGGGCTATGAGAGACCCTGCCTAGGGAGAGGGAAGGGCTCAGAAGCTTAGCAGGGAAAGACACTTGCAGCCTGAAGAGCCGAGTTCAAGTCCCAGGGTACACTCGGTGAAAGAAGAGAAAGCTTTGGCAAACTGTCTTCTAACGTCTGCACACAAGCCCCAGCCATGCATTTGAGCCCCCTCCCCCATAAATGTAACATTAAAGCTAATAAAAGTAGTCATAAGAATAAATTTATTTCACTCAGATCTAAGATGAAATAAAATAGATACTGCTCAAAAAAAAAAAAAAAGCTCTCCAGAACTTAAACGGAGATCTTGTGTCACCCGCCACTGGGATTTATTTACATGTGACATCTTACCCACAGTGTTAAGAGCACGGCATGAAAACTGCGCATGCCCAGATACCTAGTGAAGCGCGCGCTTTCCCGGTGACTTTCATGGCCGCCTAAAGTTGTTACTCGCGCCCAAGAGAGCCGGCAGCATTGGAAAGCTCACCGTGAGCCCTGGACCCCCACACCCCGAGTTGCTGCACTGTCTGGTTAGGTTGCCCATCTTAGATCCGCAGGGGGTGCCAGCAAGGGAGGGAAGGACCGTACCTGGGTGCTTCATAGTCAGCAGAATGAAGAGCAAAGAGGCAGCCACGCCAGACAGACTGTACCCTGGACCATTCACCATCCTCCCTGGAGCAAACACGGGAGAAAGTGCAGCTGTGATGCTCCCAGCACGCCCTGCAGTTTCTGTGACATCTGCTGTTTGTTTTTGTCAACCCGACACACGCCAGAGCGGTGGTTCTCAACCTACCGAATGCTGCGGCCCTTTAATACGGTTCCTCATGGGTCACCCCCAAGCATAGAATTGTTTTCTTGTTGCTACTTCATAACTGTAATTTTGGTAGCCATGAATAATAATGTAAATGTCTGTGCTTTCCGATGGTCTTAGGCCACCCCCGTGAAAGGGCTCTATTGACCCTCTAAGGAGTCGCCACCCGCAGGCTGAGAAACGCGGAGCTAGAATAGGGACCCTCAATGGAGGAGCCGCCTCTGTCTCCATCACATTGGCTTGTGGGAAAGTCTGCACCGTTTTGATCCATAAGGAAGCCGGACGTTAGTGGCGCAAGCCTTTAGTCCCAGCACTCGGGAGGCAGAGGCAGGCGGATTTCTGCGAGTTCGAGACCAGCTTGGTCTACAAGAGCGAGTTCTAGGACAGCCTCCAAAAAGCCACAGAGAAACCCTGTCTTGAAAAACAAACAAACAAGCAAGCAAAAAACCCCAAAACAAGCAAGATGATGGATGAGGGTGGATCCAGCCCACTGTGGGCGGTGCCACCCCTGGAAAGGTGGGTCTGCATGATATAAAAAAAAAAAAAAAAAGCAGGCTGAGCAGCCGGGCATTGGTGTCACACACCTTTAATCCCAGCACCCGGGAGGCAGAGGCAGGCGGATCTCTGTGAGTTCGAGAGCCAGCCTGGTCTACAGAGCGAGTTCCAGGACAGCCTCCAAAGCAATATAGAGAAACCCTGTCTCAAAAAACCAAAAAAAAAAAAAAAAAAAAAAAAGCAGGCTGAGCAAGCCATCGAGGGCAAGCCAGTAAGCAGTGCTGCCTCACGGTTCCCGCTTCAGTGCTGGCCACCAGGTTCCTGCTGGAGTCCCTGCCTTGACCTCCCCTCACAGTCAATGGTAAGCTGACAACCCTTTCCTCCCCAGGTTGCTTTTGCCCTTGATGTTTATCATCGCGACAGAGAGCCAGCCAGGGCGGTGTCTGATGGCTGTGCCATCTTAGCAAACAGCCAACACCACATCCACCACCGCCAAACTGTGGTCTGTCTCCGTTCTTTGCAGTTATTGGTCACATCTGACCTCTCCCTACGAGTTACTCCTTAGGCTCCGCTCCTATCGGGTCTCACATAGCCCAAGCTGGCTTCTAACTTGCTGTGTCGCTGCCGAGGGGCCTTGAAACTCCTCCCTCTACCTCTCAAAGTGAGTTTTGAGACTGAAATTCCCCACACCGGGAGGCAAACACTGAAGAGGGTGAGGCAGGAGGATGTCCAGTTTGAGGCCAACCTGAGCGAAAGGAAGTTTTCTGATCAGAATGAATAGAGCCCAGAGCTAAAGAGACAATAGCAATGAAAAGAGAATGATGCAGCCTGTTGGGATGACGCAGCACTTAGAAGGCTGAGGCAGGAGGATTACCATGAGTTGGAAGTCAGCATGATGCGGCTCTCTGAAAAAAATGTGCAGTGGAGATCAACAGGAAGTGAGAGCCTTTGTAACCGGTGCCCACTTCCTGATGGGACGCTGGCTGTGCATAGACCTTACTTCCTCATCTTAGCAGACTTCCCCAGATCCCGTGTCTCTCTTTCTCTAGAGACTCTCCAAACCACTCACCTGTCTCTCCTCTCTCTCCTTTGGGGTGAAATCGAGGCTGTTGAGTTTTACTGTCTCAATCAGGGGTGTGTCCCTCATTCACATAGCGGGCTTCTAAAGACCGGTGAGCCCAGGACACACTGGCTGGAGAGGCGACTGTGGAGGCATCTCTGGGTGAAAGATGATTTGAATGCTGTCAACCTGAAGGCAGAGCCAAGTCCCCAAGGTTCACTCTAAAAGGAGACTCCAGCCGGGACAGCACACCCACCACCGGCCATTGCAATACTCTCAAAAGTGAAACTCGGAGGGAGTATGGACTTTGACTGGACCCTGCTCTGGTTTTGATAGACTCCTAGGCACAGATATAACACTGGCATTTACCTTGTCAGAACCCGAGTGCTCAGGCTGTACCCTGCTCCACACCCTGTCCAGAAGGCGGTCTGGTAGCACCCCACATCATGGCTACCAATGTCCTGCCCGCCAGCTTGCTAAATATCTACCATTCCCCACATGGGGCCAAGCTCCCTTCAGAACACAGAGCCTTTGGTCTTGCAGGGTTGGGAACATGACTGTCTATCTTAGCCCTACTGAGGAAAAATAAGGCAGGAACGTTCCTTCCCTGAGGTCAGAGCATCAGGCCAAGGTACCCTGAGTGGCACTTGGTGATTTTATCTTTTTTTAAAATCGATTTTGCTGGAAAACAAAAGGTTTAGCCAAGAAATTTGATAAGGTTTCTGACACAGTGGGTGTGGGTACAATGGAGGGCGTTGGGCACCCTGGCGTGTGCTCCTCTTCCCACAGCCCTTCCTTGGGGTTCCCCAGAATTCTTCTAGGCCAGTGAGGGGTCTCTAGAGTGTGGCAGGGCAGTGCTTATCCCCCTTGGGAGAATTCTCTTCACTGTAGCAGTGTAGAAGCGGAAGCATACAAAGCACCATGGTTGGGGTCCAGCTGCCTGCTTTGATTCCCTCTCTCAGGATGCTCGGCCAATCCTGCACACAGTTGCTGGTCTTGATGTACAGATAGTGGGGTCTAGATGAGGCCCTGCAGTGCAGCATGGGAGGTTCTCAAAAGGGAGGGGTGAAGGGGAAGGACACAAGGGCCCTTTCTCCCTCAGAATGAAAGGGTTGTGCCCTGTGTGTAATCATTAGTTTTGTTGTGCGTGTGCTCTTTTTTGATACAGGGATTTTCTGTGTAGTCTTGGATGTCCTGGAACTCTGTAGACCAGGCTGGCCTCAAACTCACAGAGATCTGCCTGTATCTGCCTCCTGCGTGCTGGGGTTACAGGTGTGCACCACCGCTGCCTGACTTTGTAATGGTTAGTTTTAAATGCCAGCTTGACCCAACTAAAGATTGCATAGATTGGTCTGTGAGGGAAAGTCTTAGTCGAGTCAGGAGAAGCAGGAAGACTCAGTCCTGAATGTAGGAGGCACCATTTCATGGACTGGGTCCTTAGCTGGGTAAGAGTGAAGAGGCAAGACTAGCTGAGCAGGCATTTACACGATCAGAGCGTCCATGACATCACAGGATCAGAGCATCCATGATATCACAGGATCAGAGCGTCCGTGACATCACAGGATCAGAGCAGCTGTGACATCACAGGAGCAGAGCGTCCATGATATCACAGGATCAGAGCATCTGTGACATCACAGGAGCAGAGCAGCTGTGACATCACAGGATCAGAGCGTCCGTGACATCACAGGAGCAGAGCAGCTGTGACATCACAGGAGCAGAGCATCCATGATATCACAGGATCAGAGCAGCCATGACATCACAGGAGCAGAGCATCCGTGACATCACAGGATCAGAGCGTCCGTGACATCACAGGAGCAGAGCATCCGTGACATCACAGGAGCAGAGCGTCCGTGACATCACAGGAGCAGAGCATCCGTGACATCACAGGATCAGAGCAGCCGTGACATCACAGGAGCAGAGCATCCGTGACATCACAGGAGCAGAGCAGCCATGACATCACACGATCAGAGCATCCGTGACATCACAGGATCAGAGCAGCTGTGACATCACAGGATCAGAGCATCCGTGACATCACAGGAGCAGAGCAGCCGTGACATCACAGGAATTTGTAGTCAATCTGGCTTTCTTAGGAAAGCCTTTCAGCAGAGATTTGCCCCCTTGAAGTCCCATAGAACTTAAAGAGAGCTAAAAAACTAAAGAAAGCAAGGATTGGGGGCGGGGCAAGAGCAAGGGAAGGAAAGGGAGGGAGGGAGGGAGGGAGGGAGGGAGGGAGGGAGGGAGGGAGGGAGAGAAGATAGGAGAGGCAGAGGCAGGGAGGTCAGTGGTAAATGACACTCCAGACATTTACGTTTCGGAGTGGGCAGTTCTTAGGTCTGGCATCCGTCTGTCTGCTACAGAGCTCTTTGTACTGTTGGGGTCATCACGGTCCGAAAAAGTTCTGACAAACCAGTTCCTCTGAATGTTTAATCTTTCACTTAAATTTTTAATTTACTCCAAGTCGACCCTATAAGATTTTACAAGTGTGAAATTATTGCTTTCTACTCTCCAATCATTGTTTTCTGAAAATGATAAAATCGATTTTGCTGCAGATAACAAACCAGGTGCCTCCGGGGGAACTGGAAGGACCACGCATGCGTGTGCCCCAATCCTCCAAACTCCCCAGGACCACAAAGAACCCCAGTCCAGACCAACGCTGAATTCCAGGTCCCAGAACTGTGAACATGCCCGCCCACTTGTCACTTTGACTCACACCCGCCCTGTGAGCGTGTGAGCCCCCAGAAGCTCCGAGCTCTTCACTCGCCCGGGTCAGGGTCAGTAATTTATCCTCTTGGGTACACAACTCCCCTCACCGACCCTGGAAGGTCAGTTGGAGCTTCAGGTTGGAATATTCTCTAACGGGGGTCAGCAGGCCCCTTCTCTCAAAGCCGGCTCGCGGCTGCCCTGTCCGGAGACGATGCTCCCTCCGAGGAACAAACCGGAGAAGTAGGGCCTTCAACACTTCAGACTCTCAGGCTCAAGTCACACTGGGAATAAGAGGAGCACCCTAGTTGAGAAAAAAAACTAGAAGTGAAGCTTACTGGATACCAGCCCCCCAGCATTTGCACCCCTGAAGCCCACCCCATTCTTCTTGGGTCCCTCCCCTTGGTTGCTGTCTTGGTCCATCTGGACTCAGGCATGGCTCCATCTCTGTGAATTGCACCCAATGAGGACAGTTCCGTGTGTTACCAGCAGGTGGCGGATTTGTCCAAGACAAACGCTTTTCAAGGTGCCGTGCCCCAAAGCCTCACAAATAGTAACTTTGAAACCATCATTGTATCAAATTGTGGGGTTTTGTTTTGTTTTGTTTTGTTTTGTTTCATAGGCCTCAATTCAGGGCCTGGGTGTTGGGGCAGGGGTAAAAATAATGAGACTCTGTTACCTACTATGTCAAGTCTGCTAAGGACCCCAGGGCAATTCCAGGACCAAAGCTTTGTTGGGGAGTAGGGAAGATGGAGCGATGGAGGGAGGCTGCTTCCTCAGCTTCAAAGCCGCTGCCATGTTTCCTTGCCTGGCACTCTTTTTTTTTTTTTTTTTTTTTTGGTTTTACGAGACAGGGTTTCTCTGTATTGTTTTGGAGGCTGTCAGTCCAGCCCGGCCTCGAACTCACAGAGATCCGCCTGCCTCTGCCTCCCGAGTGCTGGGATTAAAGGCGTGTGCCACCACCGCCCGGCGTGCCCGACACTCTTAAAAGGCACCTCGAAAACGATCAGTTCTTCTCAGAGCCAGCTGAAATTCTGAGAGTAGATAGCTCAGGCTTGATTGCTGTGACAGTTCAAAGGCTTTGGAGGAGTCAAGAGCATCGCCAGAGAGACCATGGTACTTGCTTAGGCTGGAAGACTGGGGGGTGGGTCCCTCATAGTTCACTCTGGGCTGTAGGGGAAGGAGGCTGAAGTATTAGGGACACTGAGTTTTCAGTACTAGGGTAAAAGGTTACTTGTAAATACATAGAAAACTTGGTAGATAACGAGGAGGAGCATTACATCTCCAGAGGCTATAGCCCCTTATTTAATTCATATCACTGGAATTCCTAACAGTTGGCAGCTGTTTAGTTTCATGAACCCGTGTGGATTTAACGCACTGCATCTGGGTCTAATTTCATTCTAACTAGGAAAGCCCGTGGCTTCTCCTAAGCTAGGTAACAAAAGAGGACCCTAAGAGAGACATACATGGATGGATCCCCCTGGGAAGGGGAAATAGATCTCCTGAGTAAACTGGGAGTGTGGGGGGGGGGTAGAAGGGGAGGGGGATGGAGAGAAGGGGAGTGGGGAGGAGGAGAACATGAGGGAATGGACAGTTGGGGGGAAGGACAGAGAGGGAGAGCAAGGAAAGAAATATCTTGATAGAGGGAGCCATTGTGGGGTCATTGAGAGTGGAGAGGGTGCCTAACCTGGCCTTCCTCTGTAATCTGATTGATTACCTTATTGTCTTCCTAGAACCTTCATCCAGTAACTGATGGAAGCAGATACAGAGATCCACAGCTAAGCACTGGGCTGAGCTCCGGGAGTCCGGTCGAAAAGAGGGAGGAGGGATAATATGAGCAAAGGGGTCAAGACCATGATGGTGAAACCCACAGAAACAGCTGACCTGAGCAAGTGGGGGCTCATTGACTCCGTGCTGACATCTGGGGAACCTGCACAGGATCAACCTAGGCCCCTGAATTCCGGTGACCGTTGTGTGGCTTGGCAGTTTGTGGAGCCACTGGCAGTGGGACCAGGATTTATCCCTAGGGTATGAGCTCATTCCCATCAGGAGGGATACCTTGCTCAGCCTAGATGCAGGGGGGAGGGCCTTGACAGACTTTGCTGACTCCCCATGGGAGGGAGGCCTCACCTTCTCTGAGGAGCAGATGGGGGGTGGAGGTGGGGAGAGCAGGAGGAGGAGAGGGGGAGCTGGGGTTGGTATGTAAAATAAAAAAGATTGTTTTAAAAAATGAAAATTAAAAAAAAAAGGGAGAGAAAAAAAAACAACCCAAAAGCTTTTCCTGCACACCAGCAGCAGGCTTTTCTAAGGAAGAAATTGTGAAAGGAACTCAACCCTTAACAGTCACAATTCGCTGCAAACTAAAAAAAAATGACTGATGAAAAAAGTTGAAGAAGCCAGGCTTGCCAGGGTCCTGTAACCGTGCCTCAGCGTGATAAAACCAGACTATACTACAGTTTTTATGCTGGGTTATAGTTTGGCAGAGGGGAGCAACATTCCTGGCATGCGATGAGGCCCCTGACGTAATTAAAAGAAAAATAAATTAAGTGAGCAGAAAAAGAAACTGAAGAAGATGCAGAAACGAAAAAAACGCTTCCTATGTTTGTTGTTTAGAAGAATTAACATCGTCAAAATCGCTATTCTGCTAAAGGCATTTTAACGATTCAATGCCATCTCTGTCAACATAACAATGGCGTTGTTCACGGAGCTATAAAAAAAAAAAGTCAGTCCTAAAGCAAAAAGAGCAGACCAGGATGTGACGCTGAGCAGCTCAGGGTACAGAGGCTGACGGGGAAGGGGAGCCAAAGCAGAAGCTGGGGGTCAGCAGATCTCAGGCCACACAAACCTAGACTGCACCGGAGCCCCAGAACTGGCCTGGGCCCAGCGTGGAAGCGCTCACTCTTATGCTGGGGAGGAGTCAGAGTGGGAGAGTGAGGACAGACCACAGGCAGGTCTGCAGTGGATGCATTTGTATTCACATACATCCAGTAACCTTTATTCCATTCCCCTTTGCCTCCCGGAGGCCCTGTTTGGCTCTCGGGGAACATGTGCCAACCCCAGTTCTCCCGCGCCCCCCCCCCGTTTTCTGAACACACATTTTTGAGCGTGGGGTCCAAACCTTGTGGTCTGGGTGGTGGCGAGCACGACGGAGCCGTGCCATGCAGTGGGCCAGCCATCGCGGGCTCGGACACGGGCAGCAGACACAGGTGACGCCCTCGGCAGTTCTGTGTCCCGTGGGCTCTGCTGGGAATGACGTCAGCGGGACTTCCCAGAGGCCTCTGACCACTTGAGGGTAAAAGGTCCCCCCCTGACCAATGCTCTCCCAGCCTTAGGATATATATATATTTCTTGTGATAGGTTACATTCTGTTTCCTGAAGGAACTATGTCTAGAGGCTCATCACGGTCGATTGTCACCCAGTAAATGTCATTCAGGTGGCATCAGAAATCCCCTCACACACGAGACGCTAGAGTTTGGGGGAGCAGGAAACCACAAATGGTGTTCAGATAGAAACTTCCTCCTGTCACAGGGAAAGGGGAACTGAAAGTCTTTTTCTGAAGTCTAGCCTAATAATCTCCCGAGCAGAACCAATCAGCACAGGGGAACTGGGCAGCGTCATCAGTTGCCGAGCAGCACTGTGTATCTGGAAGGACTTTAAACTCACTTGCCAAGAACACAGCATTACAGAAGCTTGCAAAAGAGAGATGCAAAAATCGTGTTTGGATCTGGCTCTGAAACAGGTGGTCAGACCACATCATAAAATTCTGACATCAGCCTCTGGGCCTGGAATGATCCCATGGGACGTTCCTGACTCTGGGAAATGGGTACCTAACGCACTGCTGGTCTCCTCTTAGTGACCTGGGGGTTGATGCCAGATGTCTAAAGCCCCTGTGTGATGACACCATGAGGGATGGCTGCCCTCCTGGTCTGTGGGGTTCTTTGCTCGGCTAGATAGGACCTCACACAGCAGTGTGGACGATCCGTCCTGAGCAGTCTCCATCCAACTGACATTCAACAACTACTTCAGCACGCCCGAGGGCTCTTCACTGGGTTCCAGTCCTTTCTGTGTGCAGATAAATTTTTTTGTGTGTGTTACTGGATGTACAAGAGATGTAAAGTCTCCTGGCCTGCAGGGGCCCCTCTGGAGGATCTCAGAGCACACTCTTGTCTCAGAACTTCAGTCCTTATAAGACAGGAGAACCTCCACAGCCCGCTGGTGCAGGCTGCAGGGTGGTAAGTCCTCCTGTGGGCACCACCTTACTGTTCCTGGTGGGATAAGCTGTGCCCAAGCCATCCTTTAATTGTGACCTGAACACCCAGAGGAGGCTTCACCCTCAGGTGGCATTCTGTCTCAAGATCCAGGCCATGACAGAAACTGGAGAAGGCACCCCACACAGCCCCTGGCTTCTAGTGATATAGAGTGTTCTACCTCTCTCTAGTCTTTGGAGACTTGGGGCTCAGTTTACTTTCTGATGTTCTCAGAATACAGCGGATGCCAATGGTCCTGGACTCTCGGGCTGAGCTGACCATGTTGGGGACCAGCACCCCGGGAATGGAGATGTAGCCAGCAATGAGGGGGGGTGGTCCTTGAGTGACATTCTGTTACCAGAATCCAGGCATTCTCCATGGCCCAGTTGTGCAGTTTCCCCTTAGATGATCCAGTGTCCGTTAAAACCAGTCTTCCAAGCTGCGGTACCCAGAGATACAATCTACATTTTCATGCTAGTGAATTTTAGATTTATTGTATCCTCACTAATGTGTTTCAGACAGAACTTGAAGTGGGATAGAAGAGTACGTGTTTTACATTCCCAAACGCTTGAAATTTTTTTTGTTTAGCCTGTCTAAAGACTCTGTTTTTTGAATAAATGTAAAAGCTTCTTCTTGAAGAGAATCCTTTCTTGAAAGGGTGAGTAGAGAATAGGATATTAAATAGTGAGTAGCCTAGGACCTAGACGCTCAAGTCCTCTCCCTAGCAACAGATGTGTCAGCCTGAAAGATTTTTTCTGATTGGCTAAAAGGGAAGCGGTTGCATTTTAATCCCCTTTCCTTCTCATTATTTCTGCCTCAGTCTGTGATCTCTTCTGACCCCACCGAACACCAAGAAGAAAATGGCCATGACTGGAGCCCTGGTGCTGAGACTCTTCTTCATGGCTGTCCTGATGGGCCCCCAAAAGTCATGGGCTATCAAAGGTAAGTGCCAGGAAAAGCAGAACCAGGGGCAGTGGCTTTGGAGACAGGCACACCGGGCACTTGGGAGACAGCCTTGGGGCTGACAGGTAAGAAGAGAGCGCGCAGCAGGTCTGAATCTGAAGACCGTAGTGCAGTTACACTTTGGGGGAAATTTTTCCTTCCTGCAATGAAGTAGGGCAGGACAGGTTCGTTGAGCAAGACAGGTTAGGGCGCGCGTTGCTAGGACCACCATCTCACCAGAGGCCAGACTTGGAGGGCTACGTGGAAGCAGTTCTTAAAAGGCGCCAATGAGTCATACATCTGGGCTTTAATTTTTTAAAGAAAGTTACTAATTGGAAGCCCCATGCCATGTTGTGAAGATCCAGTGGGGGAAAATAATATTTGAGAAGCCCTTAGTGCTGTTCTCGGGTGAACACACCTGGCAGTTTCAATTTTGCCGTTGTGGACCCCATCGCATTTCAGGCACAGGCACTGTATTTAAGGCCACTGGAAAGAAAGGTCACCAACCACCAGCCCCCCATCCCCACCCCCAAATCTACCCAAGAGGATGGAGTGGGGGGGAGGCAGGCACACTGATGGGAAGTGCGTTTAGTTTACTGGCTCTTGGGGCAGTGGTAGCCACGCCCACCCCTTTACATTACAAGGTAAGCGGTCACCACTACTGAGTTCTGAGTAGAAACATGAGTAAGTGGAGACTGCCTACTGGACCCCGTCATCATCTCCAAGGCAAATGTTTTGTGCCACCTCCTGCTGTGAGAAGGGACCCCGCATCCAGAGGGACCCTGTCAACAGCTACAGGCAGAGAGGAAAGCCCTAAAGTGGAGACTCAGCTCCAAGCACGAAAGCAGCAAGTTTGGGCTTCTATTGCCCAAGGACTTAGAAAGGCAGATGCTCTCCCTGTGGCGGTGTGGCTGGAGGGGAGGGGCATCCAGAATACGTGTTTGTGCATAGAGGCAACTATAAATAAATCCCTCAGTCAAACATTGGAATCCGTCACCATAGTCTCAAAGGCAACAGGGACGCAATGGTCTCCTTATCTCCCTCACCGCTGGTGTTCTCCTTGCCAATCCCAAAAGACCATGTCCCACAAAAGCTTAGTCATGATCTAAGTAGTGTGTAGCAAAGTTTCAAGGTCAACCCAGGTGTGCCCCTTCTCCCAGAGGAAGCCTTGGAGCGAATGTAAGTGGTTCGAAATGTTGCAAGGTCTCCGTCCCAACCTCCTGGGCACCTCAGGCTCCGCTGATGTCTCTAAGGGGTCTGGTCCTTGGTGCTTAAAGCAGTTTCTGCCCACAGAACATCAGCCGTGTTTGTTAGAGGCCCCCGGTGGGGTGTTAGGAAAGCTCTTGCCTCAAGCCTATCCTGGCAGAATGGATCTCACTGGAGAGCTGTGATCAGAAGCTCACTATGAAGTAGATAGTGATCTGCTCCCATCACAGGTGTGTGTGTGTGTGTGTGTGTGTAATGGGATCAGGTGCCACAACTGTATTTGATTCCAGAGCTCCTAATCCTGCTGGTGTGCTGACCTAAGTGATTTACACCCTCACCACAGGGAGTGAGGGACCCTTCTTTCCCATGCAACACCGCCACCACCGCCACTAGATTCCTAAAGCCATGAAGTCACCAAACACCCACTCAAAACCCTGTTTTCTGAGTCAACCTGCCTCTCCCTCAGGGCTCAGGGGACAATGCAGGAGAGGGGGGCGGAAAGAGCCTAAGAGCCAGAGGATGGAGAGGGCTGCTGTGAGACCCTGTCTTTCAGACATGCCATGACTGCTGCTCACATGAGTGAACGTGTGGTTCCCAGCACTCTAGCACTGATGGGGGAAGGGTCTCTGCAGGCCCCGCCCCTATCTGAGGGGCTGCTGTTTGCTGCTGAGCGAGAGTTAGCTCTCTTTTGGTGCCTGTGTTAGGGGGTGGCCACTGGTAGGTGGCTCAGGCTTCAGTGGGTGACCTCATCCGCGTGCATGCAAGGACAACACTAATTCGACTTGCTGGGCTAACAAGGAAGGCTACGTCGTCGTCGAAGGCTGTGCCATGCATCCATCCCGAGCACAGCCACCTTCTCTCCCACCACCCAGACCCTGTCTCTTAACCCCCAGCCTATCCTCTGCTGTCCTGCTTGTGCCAGTCCCTGTCCGTCCATCCGTCCGTCCGTCCGTCCATCCATCCATCACACCCACCACCACCCCCCTCTCCCATCTCCCTCCCTAAACTCCCCTTCCCTTCCTTTTCAGAGGAACACACCATCATCCAGGCGGAGTTCTTCCTTTCCCCAGATGAAAAAGGGGAGTATATGTTTGATTTCGATGGCGACGAGATTTTCCACGTGGACATCGCAAAGTCGGAGACCATCTGGAGACTTGCAGAATTTGGAAAGTTTGCCAGCTTTGAAGCTCAGGGTGCCTTGGCCAACATAGCTGTCGACAAAGCTAACCTGGACATCATGATAAAGCGCTCCAACCACACCCCAGATGCCAACGGTGCTCACCCCTCCTCTGTGTCACTTCCCTCCCAGACGTGGGGGACTCGTGGGGCCGCAGGCTCAGGGATTTTAGAAACCTAGGCTTTCATCATTGCCCGAGTCTACACAGGGGGAGTAAGGGTTGGGGTGGATGTGGGTGGGTTGGCGGGTGGGTGTGGTGCACCTGGATGCTGACTCCGGATGTCGTTGGGTGGCGTGACTCCTCACGGCACAGCTTGTAGAGTCCTGGGGTAGAACTGTACCATGTGCCAGCACGGGGAGGGAGAGGGAGGGAATGAAGGCTGATTCACGTCGTGTCCTCCACAGTATCCCCGGAGGTGACTGTGCTCCCCAACAGTCCAGTGAGCCTGGGGGAGCCCAACATCCTCATCTGCTTCGTCGACAAGTTCTCCCCACCGGTGGTCAATGTCACCTGGCTTCGGAATGGACAGCCTGTCACCACGGGCGTGTCAGAAACAGTCTTTCTCCCCAGGGAGGACCACCTCTTCCGCAAGTTCTACTACCTGACCTTCCTGCCGACCACCGAAGACGTCTATGACTGTGTGGTGGATCACTGGGGATTGGATGAGCCTCTGCTCAAGCACTGGGGTAAGGGGCATCTGCCAGTTCTCTTTAAGGCACCCTGCTGTGATGTTGGATTCAGAGCCCTTAATGGTTCACAGTATAGGGATGGGAACACAGCTCAGTGATAGGGCATTTGCCTGGGGAGGGGGGGGCTCAGGTTCAATTCCCAGCACCATAAACTAAGAGTTCACAGTGTTTCATAATGTCGGTTGCAATTTGCACATCTTTCTTCTCTCATTAAGCAGGCTCCTCCACTTAAAAAAAAAAACGTTACGTGCGTGGGCGTTTTGCCTATGTGTCTGTACACCGTGTAAGTGTCCGGTGCCCACGCAGGTCAGAGAAGGGTGTCGGACCCTCTGCGAGAGGAGCTATGAACAGTTTTGAGCTGCAATATGGAAGCTGGGCATTGAACCCAGGTCCTCCGCAGGGGCAGCCAGTGCTCTTAAACGCGGAGCCACCCTCTCCGGCCCCAGAACTCACTTCTTTATTACATGGGTCACCAGTGCTACCCCCGCACCGCAGCAATTGACAGCTACTCTGCTTTATTTTTTCCCCCTCCAGAGTTTGAAGAGCACACCCCCCTCCCAGAAACTAAAGAGAACGTGGTGTGTGCTCTCGGGCTGTTTGTGGGTGTAGTGGGTATCATCGTTGGGGTTGTCTTCATCATCAAGGGTATGAAAAAACGCAATGCTGCAGAACGCCGCCGCCAAGGAGCCCTTTGAGATGCCTGGAGGTGAGTTAGCTGTGGTAACACGTGTGAGGGTATCTGAGGGAGGAAAGCAGGGGTGGGGGGAGTGGGCGTGGCGCCTTTAAGAGAAGGGCCAGGGAAAGCGGTGCCTCTTTATTCCTTTTATTGGAATGGATCAAGCCTTACCATTGGCTGGACCTTCAGGATCCGCGACCCCTTCCTTGGGTGTTCCTGGGCCCCATCTTGAGTCTTAGAAAATTTCTTTAGCTCATAAAACCTTTGACTCACATGAGAACGCTGCATCCTGGTGACTTGGGGAGGCTAGTTTCCGGGGCTCAGGCACTGACGAGCTCTCGCGTCCCGAGGCAGCAGCAGCCGCGGCTCCAGAGTCCGAAGCCTTTTGGAGTTAGGCTCTTGGATCCGTGGCAGGAACTGGAAATCTCTTGAGCCAACGACTGGTGTTGATCGTTTAGTCTGAAAGATGCCTCTAAGGGATCTAGGAAGGGGCGAGGCATGTTGACCTTTGTGCAAAATAGGGTTTGCAGTGATCAAGAGGGACACCAAAGGAAGCTGAGAGACTCTTGGTAACAATCTTGAACTCGCTGGTAACCATGTGTGTCCCCACCACAGGCGATGCCTTCAGTAGAAGCTGAATGAGGAAACTTGCTGTGACAACGGACCCTTTTCTCCGTTCTTCACCTCAGCGGAGACCGGTGTGTTCTGCAGTTTCAGCCTTAAGCCTCAGCAATGGCGACGGGCGCGACCGTCTGGCTGGGATTCTCTGTCTCCTTCCTGCATTTATTTTCTATTTCCCACCATTTATAGCCACCACCTAATTCCTGTGACAAATATTTCAGAGTTCTTCCTGTGCTGTGGAACGTTCTGAGCACACGGCTGTTTCTCCAAACTGTGTGTGCATGTTTTTTTTTGTTTTGTTTTGTTTTGTTTTTACAAATAATAAATATCTTGGATGGGTTGTGAAGTGTTTATGTGTGTGTGTGTGAGAGAGAGAGAGAGACAGAGAAAGAGAGCAAGTTCTTGGTGGAGAGGAGGGGTCCTGAGGAATATGTGTGTTCCCCCCAAGTCTGAATGTTGAGTACCTTTTACAAGCTCTGGGATTAATCAGAAATCCCAGGTTCACGAGGGCTTCAAGCATCTGAAGGTGCTATGCCGTGAAGCTGTGTCCTCACCTGGCAACAGAGCAGGGCTGCTGTACTGCAGACCCAGGATCAAGGTGGGGAGATCCGTGCGGAGCTGGGGGGGGGGGAACATAAGGGCGAGTGTGACTTCCCCTCCCCCACCCCATTTTATACTCAAAGACACTTTTAAGAGATTCAGCATGCAAATAAGGAAAACACTGACTGGATTCAGTGTATATCTACATATAAATATACAGATACAGTATACTTATGTATACATATACAGATACAATATACTTACATATAAACTCCCCAACTAAAGTTTTTTTAAAGCAGAGATTTAGAATCAGCACTTGGCTTTTGAGATGGTCTCTATCTGTATCTTCAGGAGAATAAGTCTCAAATCTGAGAACCTGGACTCGGATAATGAGTGAGAAAGATGGGGTGGGGTGGGGTGGGGGGTGGCGGTTGTGGGTAGAACTGAGGAGATCCACACCTGTTACCAACTGCAGCTAACGATCAGGGACCCCGCTGCAGGTCCTTTGCATTAGGCGAGGGCCAGGAGACATCGGGGTCAGGGTGGGATGCTGAGGCTTGAATCTCAATAGCTCCCTGCTTTGGAAGCTATTCTCTGGCTGACGGTGAAATTTTGGGAAGTGGGGTAGCCTTTACCGGGTGAGTCTGGCCCCCAGAAGGCAGCCACTAGTGTAGGGCTGCTGAAGTTTTTACTCCAGATATTTTGGAAGTAAAAAAAAATAAACGGACAAACGTGTGGTGATATTTTGTTTATAATCTCACAAATGAAGCTTGTCTGAAGAGCAGAGTGCAGAGCTAAGCCACTGGTTAGCCACAGAGGCCAGGCAGTGGGGGTGCACACCTTTAATCCCAGTACTTGGGAGACAGAGGCAGACGGATCTCTGTGAGTTCAAGGCCACCCTAGGCTACAAGACATTAAATCTGTCTAAAAGAGAGACGGAGCTCACACAAAGGTGATCCCAGCACTTGGGATGACACGCCTTTAATCCCAGCACTAGAGGGGGAGACAGGAAGATACACCTGGGCAGGGAGAGGAGTGTAGGGTGGGAAGAGACAGGAGCCCAGGGCAGTCTGGGGATTCTTAGGGACAGGGTTGCCCTTTGGTCTGAGCATTGCTAAAGGTAAGGACTAGAGTGCCTGAACACTCTGCTTCTCTGATCCTTCAGATTTCACCTCCTGAAAAAAAAAGACCAATTTGAATTTGTGCTACACACATGCATAGCATTAGTAATGTAGGATACAAAGTTATTGTAAATAAAATTCTGCCAGAATCAAATGATAATAAAGTCAAGACGATGATACTAAAAATGCCAACTGTTCAGACAGCACTAACAACACATTAGGAAGACTTTTGTTTGGGGGAAAATGGAGTCAGTTAAGCACATGGAGGGGTAGGTAGGGAGATAGTAAGACTGGACATGTTCAAGGCATTCTCTTGAGTTCTCTCTAAATCACTCCTCAAAAAGAAAATGCTCAGAAAACCAGAGTCAGTCTACACTTATTTATTTTACTTCCTGGTTGTGTCTATTTCTCATCTCTATTTAGCAATATGGTGATTCATTAAGCTGTATCAAACTCCACATGTAAGCAGTGAGGTTTTATTAGGTAAGGAAATTATTGAGGGAAAGGTCAAGGTGACAACAGTGTCAAATGCAACCAACAACACACTCAGAAAACCTATTTTATGCAAATCATACATAATAACGCTTAAAATATGCATAATAGAGACCTTGAATTTTCCCTAAGAGGATGTGACTCCTCGGAGATGGTGTGTAAATTCTCCAGCATCACACTGTCATATGCATTACTTCATATAACTATAACTAAATGAAAGCCATGTTGTGGTGATGTAATCTTTCCTCTCTGACTCTTATATCTGTCTTCAAACATGCACGCTCATTTGAGGAAGAACATGATAAGGGATCCTGTCACAGGATGGGTTCAGATGCACCAGATAAAGGACAGGGGTTTACAAGGGGGAAGGACAGGGGAGGGGAGGGACTTCTGTCCGGTGCTGCCAGGACCAGGCAGGGGCTGAGTCAGCCATCAGGGAGCACAGGTCTGCAGGGTCCAGAGCCAGGAGGAGCCAGGTCCTGGGGCAGCACTGTCAATGGAGGAACTGGAGCCATGGAGACAGGGGAAGCTCCTTCCTTCAGCCTTGTCACCTCAGTCAGTCAGGAGTCCTGCAGAGCACAGGGACAGAGGTGTTTCCAGACCTCACTCTGCAGTGGCTTCTCTCATGCCCTCAGGCCTCTCCTGACTCATGGCAGTGACCAGAGAGAACGTCTCACGCTCCAAGTCAAGGCTGCTGCAGAGCACAGGCCTTCGGTAAGTGCAGGGAACACGGCTCAGTGCAAACCGCCTGGCCAGGCCCTGGCAGGGCCCCCATCCCTCTCCTCTGCATTTCCCAGTCTGTTCTTCCAGGTCGGCTCATCTTCCTCCTGTCTACACGTCACTGTTCCTCAGGCTGCACTCAGCAGCCACAGAGTGTAGAGTCCAGAAGTTTTATAGAGTTTGAGGTAGCCCAGGTGACAGGCATCTTCACAGAGGTTCTCCTGATGCCTGATAACAAACCTTAGTGAAGCCACGCCCCTCCCTGCAAATGTTATAGAGACTGTTGGCCCCTACCAGACTCCTTACCTCTCGGGTTCCTGAAGTACATGAACTGTCCTATGGGCAGCAGCAGACCCAGCACGAATATAACCCCACTCCATATCTTGTTCTGTGTAGATGTGGAAGGAGGCCCTGAGGAGAGAAGCCAGGTGTGGGTTTTATCACATAGAAAACGCCCCTCATTGAGGTCCTGATATTCAGAGCACTGGGGAGCCAGACCTAACCACACCTGGAAAGGAATTTCAGAATCAGACAAAACAACGTAAGGGGAAGACTGCAGCAGCCATGAGGGGAATTGTAATGTCTGGTTTGCTTTATAAATCTACGCTGTCCCTCATGACGAAACTCATGACATAATTCCTGCTAGGGCAGTGGCAGCAGCTGGCAGCTGGGTGTGTTGTCTACTGCGCATGTTCGCCAATGACACGGGATCCACGAGTGGTCTCTACAACCAACAGTGAGGGAGCACAGCAGACCAAGACGTCAACCGTGCTACCTGCAGGCTTTTCCGAGGGCAGCAGACACAGACGCAGGTTCAGAGTGGAACAAGACCAAGAGGAACTGAGTAATTGTCACCCAAACCCAGAGTAGCCCTTTGCCTTTATCCTGCTACTGACTGCGTCTGGTCTCAAGGCAGAGTCATCAGCCCTTGGTCCTGCAGCAGCAGAGCCTTCCAGACTCTTGGGTCCCCTGCTGGACGCATCTGCACATCAAACACTGTCAGGAGTGGAGATGCCTTCTCTTGGACCTGTGGGATGAACTGGGGCGGCCCCCTGAGTTTATAAACAACTGGGCCCAATATCTGCAGCTCTGGAGTCCATAGCCTGTTGTGGAGGGCATACATCTTAACGCAGGAGTCCTCAGCACCATGGAGAGCTGCTTGGTGAAATTGGTCAAACATGACATTTTTTGGTGTTGTTTTGTGTTTCCCTGGCTGTCCTGGAACTCTGTAGAACAGGCTGGCTTTGAACTCAGAGATCCATCTGCTTCTGCCTCCCAAGCTCTGGGAGTAGGTTGACCAGTAATGTCTTCACCTGCAGCTCCACTTTACGATTTTATTTTATTTTTTGAGACACGGTTTCTCTGTGCAGCTGTCCTGGAATTTGCTCTGTAGACCAGGCTGGTCTCAAACTCACAGAGATGCAGTTGCCTCTGCCTCCTGAGTGCTGGGATCAAAGGTGTGAGCTAGCACCACCAGTTGTGGTGGTGAACAATGGCAGGATTTCCTGAGGGAGGTGAGGCAGGAGGATCTTGAATTCCAGGCCAGCCTGGACTCCACTTGACACTTAATAGGTGCTCTCTTGAAGAGGTTTGTCTAAATTCAGTTCCTTTCTGGGATTATGGCCTAAACCTTAGAGGTTCACTTTATCGGGATTCTGACCAGAGAACCTAGCTCATGGTGTGTGCTGTACTGGGGATATCTGTCTTCATAGACACATCTGGCAGAGGGTGCCCAGAACCTTCACCCAACCTATATAAATATTTTAATTCTCAATGATTTTCTGTTTGGCTCACTTCTTAATCAGCCAGTTTAAAGGGTGTAGAGATAGAACTAGGTGAGGGATAAAAGCCAGTAACCTGGAAATTCTATGCATCTTTCTCTGTGGAGTAAGCCAAGCCCTCTCCCTGATGGGTGGGGGTTCAGAGGGTCAGAGAAAACTGATAGGAGGGGTAAGCCACGCCCCTCCCTGGTGGGCGGGGACTCCCAGGGACAGGGGCTTCCCACTCACTCCACTCCACTGTGACAGGGCTGCTCAGGCTGGGATGCTCCACCTGGCAGGTGTAAACCTCTCCACTCTGAGGAACCGTCTCCAGCATCACCAGGATCTGGAAAGTCCAGTCTCCATTCCGGATCAGGCCCGTGGACACGACCCCAGCCTTCTCCTCCTGGCCATTCTGGAACCATCTGACTTCAATGTGGCCGGGGTAGAAGCCACTCACAGAGCAGACCAGGAGGTTGTGGTGCTCCAGAGGCTGCGTCTTTGTTGGGTACACGGTCACCCGGGGCTCAGCTAGAGGAGAAAGGGGGGTGAGAGTAAGTCATGAGGGCGGAGCTGTCCTCCCAGGGTGTCTGTCTGTCTGCCTCCGTCCACCTAGGCTGAAGTCCAGACAGACCTCCTAAACCTTCCTGTAACCTTAATCCTGATGTCAGGGCCCGTGGGATCTGAGGGACTCTAATGTTTTATTTTATAGCTTGAAACAATAAATATTCCCAGTTTGTCAACTGAAGGCAGTATAGCTGGTCCACGGGCACAGCACCTCAGTGCACACACCCCTATAATAGCTCAGGGATGATCCTACCCTGGGAAACAGGCGCAGAGAGAGGCGATTCTCAGGGGATTGAGGAAAAAAATCTAAAAAGTCTTCACATTTAGGGCTAGTGGGGTGGCTCTGGGGTGGCTCATTGGGTAAGGGTGATTGCTGACAAGACAGATGAGCTGAGTTCATCTCCCAGGACCCACAGGGT
Organism: Mesocricetus auratus; assembly: GCF_017639785.1. NCBI lineage: Eukaryota > Metazoa > Chordata > Mammalia > Rodentia > Cricetidae > Mesocricetus > Mesocricetus auratus. Next base: position 2,204,707 of record NW_024429208.1, on the reverse strand, counting down.
GGAAGAACTCCTCCAGGCTGTCTGGTGATCTCCACACATGTAACACAGCATTCCCTTCTCTCAGTCTCTGTCTTTCTCACCTCTCTGTCTATCTCCCCCTTCACAGACAGACAGACAGACACACACACACACTCACACACACACACACTCACACACACACACACACACACATACACACGCACACACTCCACAACACTTTTACCTATGCACCTCCAGACCAATGCTTACCTTTTAAGTTCAACAGGAACCAATCAACAAGTATGTAGTTATTTCTGCACCTGTCCACAGAGGCCCGGTAATTGTCCAGGACGCCTTTCTGGCTGTTCAAGTCCTCAGCTATGGGCTTCCCGAGCTCAGTCACTGCCAGGAACTTCCCAATGTCACTGTCAAAGTTTACAAACTCTTCCTGGTTATAGATGAATCTGGTCACACTCCTCACACGCTCCGTCCCATTGAGGTAATGACACTCAGCCTTCAGCTGCTCCAGAAAACGTGCTGTGGGGACAGCAACACACTCTATTACAGACTCTCTGGGAGGGGATTCAAGCAATGTCCCAAACTGGGAGGTCAGCGAAGGGAACTATGACACCTACAAGGAACTCACCTCCTGCTCCCTCTAATTCCCAACTGCACACACCACAAGTCCATCTAGATCAACTGAGGCAGAGGGAAACTTGAGTTTTGTCACTGTGGCTGTGATAAGGTATCCTGACAAAGACAGTGTAGGGGAGACAGTGAATGTTGCATGACAAATTCAGAGTACCCTCTATGGGTGCCTGCAAGTCAAGGTGAGAACTTACAACCTCATGTCCAGTCAGGAGCAGAGAAAGACTGAACACATGGGTCCTTCCATCTCTCATCTAGCTTCCTCTTCTCCAATGCTCTTCAGGGCCCCCAGCCTAGGGAATGGTGTCACCCACACATGGCTGAGTCTACCTACATCAGCTAACAATCCAGACAATGGAGGGTAAAAGGGTCAATCTAAGAAATCCACTTTGGCCGTAACACCAGAGCAAACTCTGTCTCTGACCCACTGAGACAGTAAATCAGCCAATCCCTGAGCAGGAAACCAACCAATCCATGAGCATCCCAACTCTGATCCCAGAGCCCATGAAAGAAACACTTCATCCCTGAACTAAGAACCAAAGGAGAACAACACCCTGATTCTGAAATTGGTGTCAAAGAAACAACACTTTGACCCTAGAATCAGAGCTAGTTAAAGAAAGGTGTCCTAGTCCCAAGAGTAGAGCCAGAAAGAAAAAAGAAACACTTCTGCCCCCAACCCCTGAGCAGAAAAACTCCTCCCTGGGATAACTCTGCCTCTATGAAGCCCCATGTAAACCCCTCTGCCTGTACAGTTGCTGTCTGTCCTTTCGCAGCCTGGCCTAGGCAGCCGCCCACCTGGACTCCTCATTCACAAGAAAATCTCTTTGTCCAAATTGTCTAGGGTGAAGATCTTTAGCCAGCAGCCTAGAATAGAAGAACTTGCTGGGAGGTTCCCTCAGAGAACTCAGCAAGACTGTAGCAGAAAAAGTAACAGCTTTTCAGTGGAATCCCAGGAGATTGAACATTTCTGCAGGGGCTCCGTCATCAGCCGACTGGAGCCAAAATAGGGCAGAAGAAGCACTTAGCTATGCAAGAATGTTCAGTTAGGGGAATGGAGCAGAGCTCAGCTGTAACCATTCTCTGTCTAGGAGAGAAGCAGGGCTGGGGAGACCATCCCCATCGCACCCCAGCTTCAGGGAGCCTGGCTTCCCAACACATCAGGACAACTTTTTCTCCAGGGCTGAGCTGTCCTGTTGTGGCTGCAGACTCCAGAGCTGCCCTAGGCAGCCTGCCTCCCAACAAGTCAGGACACCTTTACAGCTCCAGAGCTGTAACACACTGGCTTACAGTTTGGTGCTGAACCCAGGCATTCCCACCAACTTATACTCAGTCCCTCACACATCTGCCCACGGGCCATCCTGATAACGATAATTCCTCATTAAGATGCACTTCCCAGGTGATTTAATTCGAGTTGTGTCAAGTTGACAGTTAAAACTAACCAGCAAAGAAACCATGGAGGACAGGGCCCCCTTCTGATGCTGCCCTATTCACCACCTGCTGTCCCTTCTCATGGGCTCAGGTCTCCACCCTCACCTGAAACAGCATCCACCTAGAACTGTCTGTAAAACACCCCTGAGTACTGGCCTTGTGTCAGGCCTTGCTGCCCCTGGGAACCCTAAGAGGAAAAATTCAATCTGCCCTTTCCACTCTTGGAGCTTAAAATTGTGGGAATAAGGTCTGAAATTATCCAAGTGTGGGAAAATACAAACAGAGGCACTTCTGTTAACAGGGTAAAGAGGCAGATGCCAACGACAATGCATAGAAGGACTCTAAGGACTGGCTTCCCAGGTGTGTGAGCACTGTGGCATAAAAAAAAAGAATAAGGAGGGGAAAATAAGGAGGAAAATGTAATAAAAGTAACCTTGGATAAAAATAAATAAAATTCACAAATCAAGTGATATAAACTGGCTGAAAGGATAAAAAAGGCTCAACTATGTACTGGTTTCAAGAAACTCATCACATTCATGACCATATACAGAGGCTAGGATTGAAGGCTGGGGAAAGTATAAATGAGACAAAGTAACAACGCTCACACCACGTTAAGCAGACTTTACATTCTAAAGAATGAAAGAGACAAAGGAGGTCTTTGCACATTGATGCAATGATGAATTTAGCAAAACGACTTAATGGCTGTAAATAGACACACATGCATACACCTGACCTGAGAACACCCAATACATAAATCAAACATTAATAGATCTAAAGAAAGAAATGGACTCTAATGCAGTAATAAATAGGGTTGCAAATATCCCATTCTCCTCAGTGAACAGAGAATCATCAAGGAAACTGCTGACTTTAACTACAAGGCACAGACACAGGACACCTCCATGCAATCACAGCAGAGCGCACAGCAGTGCTAGCAGCGCCTGCACATTCTGAGCTGTGAAATAAGGCTCAGTAAATTTCGCAGCAAAATCCGTTCATGCATCATGCATCATCCCAAACCAGAATAAAGTAAAAATACAATTAAAAAACAATTAGGAAAGTGGAGACAATACAACCAGATATGGATTATACAACATGCCTCGACATGGCTGATTGAAGAAACTAAGAAGCAAATAAAGAACTTTCCAGAAAGAAGCAAAGATAGCCATACCACATATCATCTACAGGTGTCAGCAGAAGCAGGGATTTTTTTTAGAGTCATGCACCATTGTATGTTTATTGTACAAAGCGGTGGTTTTCACACAGACATTGCCAATCAAATGTAGCATGTACTGTGACATCTTCCTGGCCTCTTTCCCTCTTCTGTCTGCCCCGCCCCTTCCTGGTGATTTCCATTTTCCAGTAGGTCCTTCACCTCAGTCAGGCTTACTCTGCTGCTGTGATGGCTGCCACATCTGCACTGTTTCCTGAAAATGGTACCAGTTAAATTTGTCCATTTATCCTTTCTATGGCTAAAGGAAACTTTTTTAGTAACAAATAAATTAATTAAAAAGAAAATGATATATAATAAACAACAACAAAAGCCAGTGTATCTGAAGTAGTTAGAAAAGCAGAAGTGTTTTCAGTTAGTTCCCAATACAAGGGTTGTGAGACACTGCCTTAAAGGAGTCTGTGTCAAACACTGGGCAAAGCCCAGAACAGAGGGAGAAATCCCTAATCAAACACGGCCCACAGTAACTGAATCAAGAAGAAATATAAAATCGAAATAGGCCAATCATATGCAGAGTCTAGGTCTTGATTGTACTGTTGGAGTCTATGAAACACTGGAAGAATTGTTTCCCATTGTAGTTAGACTCTTCTAAAATCTGAAAAGGAACTGAAATACATAGTTATATGTGAGGGCAGAAGTCCCTGACACAGACAGACAATTATCCAGCCAAAACTAAAGGCAAGTCACTGCCTTTTGTACAAAGGTGACAATAAGTCTCCAGCAAATGGAATTCAAGAGCACATCAAACATTCCTAGGTAGTGTCCAAGGATGACTCATCGTCCAGATGCAGGGATCCTCTGCTGTATGTAAATAAATAGTGACACACCAACAGGATAGAGGTGTAAAACAGCAGGGCCATTTCAACAGATGCCAGGAAAGGTTTGATAAAGTTCATGCTGTATATGACGAACAAAACTGAAAAAGAAATAAGTGAAAACGATACTCATGATATATAAAAATTCAGTTGTTTTAAGAGTGGGTGGGGCTAAAGTCGATTCTTCCTGGAACCCGCAAGATACAGAACTTCCACACTCACTGGTGTTGCTCACTGAATTAATGAAAGCCTTTATGAAGTCTATTAAATATTAAAAGTCAGAAATATCCAAATAGAGAAACCTAAATAATCTACCAAAAAGCTGTTAAAACTGATACATTCAGTGAAGTTGCAGCCACAAAAGTCAGCAGCACTTTCTGTAGCAGTAATGAACCTGTTGAAAGAGACCTTTAAGGACCAATCCTGGGGCTGGAGAGGTGGCTCAGTGGTTAGGAGCACTGGCTGCTCTTACACATTGAGGACCTGGGTTCAATTCCCAGAACCCACATGGTGGCTCACAAATGTCTGTAACTCCAGTTCTTGTGGGATTCAGTGCCTTCTTCTGGCCTCTATGGGCACTGCATTCTTATGATACACAAACTGCAATGTTAAACTGCAGGTTAAGCCACCCATATACACAAAACTTTGTTTTGAGACAGGTTTTCTCTGTGTAGCTCTAGCTGTCCCGGAACTCACTCTATAGTCCAGGCTATTGTACCAGACTTTTCCTTTGGGGCCACCAACCAGTTCTCAAATCATGACACAGAGACTACTTATTAGTTATGAATGCTCTGCCTAGCTTAGGCGCATTTCTGGCTAGCTCTTTTAAACGTAAGTTTACCTGTTCTTCTTTGTCTTTGTCTTGGGGCTTATTACCTTTCTTAGTTCCATATAACTGTCGCTGCTTCTCTATGTCTGTCTGGCTTCTTGCCCTAGGCGTGTCCCTCGTTCTCTCCTCCTCTCCTTCCTCTTTTCTCTCTCAAGCTTAGATTTCCCCTCCTATTTATTCTCTGCCTGCCAGTCCCGCCTAACCTTTCTCTGCCCAGTTATTGGCCATTCAGTTCTTTATTAGAACAACCAGGCAGCCAAGGTGAAACAAATGTAACACATCTTTTCCTAATTAAACAAATGCAACATAAACAAAAGTTACACAGTTAAAGTAATCACAACAAAAACAAGTGTAACGCATCTTTCCAGAGTTAAAATAGTATTCTGCAGCATAAGCCAATGTAACACATCTTTGCCTAGTTCAACTAATATTCTACAACAGGCTGTCCTTGAGCCCACAGGGATCCACCTGCCTCTGCTTCTGTAGAGCTGGGATTATAGGTGTGTACTACCACTGCCCATAAGATAATCTTTTTAAACTTGAGCCTCAGAAACCCAAATAAGTCAATTAAAAACACAGGAAAGGGAATTCTAAAGACAGCTCTCTGAACAGGACATAACATTCAAATGGCCAACAAGTGTTTGAGAAATACTCCGTTTCACAAACCATGAAGAACGTGCAAGCCAGACCACAGTAAAATATTGTCACAGCAGGTAAGGGGGCTCAGCAAAAGTTAACAAGCGCTGGTGAAGGATTCCACGGTGTACACACACTGCCTGGAAGCGATGGGAAGCAACCCGAATGAGTCAGACTCAGAAAGACAAAGGCGACGATTTCCCACTCGCTCATGAACTGATAATCCAACCTGGATGAAGAACAAAGTGTGTGTGTGGGGAGGGGTCACTAGAGCGTGGGGACCGCAGAGGAAGGGGGGTGACAAAGTTGAAGGGGGACCAAACGGAAGTGAGAGAGTCGTTCTTGCTTTTCTGCAGTGGGGTTATCATTACGGAGTTAAAACAATCTACAGTGCACACCAACATGGCTAGAAGAGAAAGGAATTCCAATGTATACACGGCTGCATGCACACTATGTCAGCAGTCACCTGTACACATACTATGTGAAGAGTCACCAGCCACCATACACAATGATTTGTGGGGAGCTCAGAGATAGCTCAATGGTTAAGAGCAATTGCTGCTGTGACAGAAAGAAAACCCAGGTTTGGTTCCTGGAACCTGCTCAATCAGGTAGCTTACAACTGTCTGTAAATCCAGTTCCAGGGGATTTGATGTCCTTTTCTAAACTCTATGGGCAGCTTCACTCATGTGCACACACACACACACACACACACACACACACACAATGTAATGTGCATTCTTCCCGCCAGCCTGGTCTCAGAGTTGCATCAACCACAAATAACACACAGAGACTTTATTAGTTACAATGCTCTCAGCCAATGCCCAGGGTTTCTCATTGACTAGTTCTGTCTTAAGTATTAACCCATGTCTACTAACATATATATATATATATATATTTCTATAAGTACTTATCTTTCCAAGGACACCATCCTGATGAGTCCTCTCTTTCTGGGATCAAATGGAGACTCTCTACTCTTGACTAAATTTCCCAGAATCCTCCTCGTCTCCTAGTCCCACCTATCTTGCTTCTCTATTTGGCCAACAGTGCTTTCTTTATCAACCAATAAGACAAACATATGCACAGAAGGATTTCCCCCATCAACATTAAACACTAATAAAAGCAGATCTTCAATATTTGTGTCATGTCAACACAATATAGCTCAGGCAAATACAGTGATAACACATTTTAATAATTGCATCTTATCGTGTGTACGTGTGTGTGTGTGTGTGTGCATGTGCCTGTGTGTGTGAGTGTGTCTGTGTGTGTGAGTATGTCTGTGTGTGTGTGTGTATGTGTGTGTGTGCCATGACACATGTTTCGACATCAGGACTTCCGTTCTCTGCTTTCACCATGTGGAACCGGGGACCAAATTCAGGATGTCAGGATTGATGGCAAGTCCTTTTACTCATTAGCCTTGAGATAAGCTTCTGTTTTTATCTCAATTGTATTGTTTGCTTTTATTCATGCATAAGTGTGTGTGCTCGTGTGTGTGTGTGTGTGCTCGTGTGTGTATGTGTGTGTGTATGTGTGTGTGTGTGTGCTCCTGTGTGTGTGTGTGCTCCTGTGTGTGTGTGTGTGCTCCTGTGTGTGTATGTGTGTGTGTATGTGTGTGTGTGTGTGCTCCTGTGTGTGTGTGTGTGTGTGTCTGCTTGTCTGCATGTGGGCCACTTGCATGCAATGCTCACAGAAGTCAGGATAGGGAGTTTGGTCTCACGGATCTGGAGTTACAGACAGTTGTGAGCCAGACCATGTAGAAGCTTGCATAAAACATTCCTTCCAAAAAATATGTATTGCTGACACTGAGGAGTAAATTCCAGAGCAGACAAAGCCGATCTTACCATTCATAAATCCCCGAGGCCCTTCCTGATGGAGGGACAGTTAAAACATTGTGTGCATACAGGTTCTGTTCTGTGTCCTCCTGTGGTTTATCAAGCAACATAAGCCTCCTTTCATTCTGTCGGGGTGACAACCTTAAGAAGACACTTGCACAACTTGAGGGTGCAGGACACAACAATTAAGAGAATGGGGGCCCAGCCAAGCACTGGCTTGCTGTCTGAATGCAGATTTTCACACTGAAGTTCTGGTCCTGATTTTACATAGAAATCAGGACTGAAGAGGAAGGGACACATCTGATGCTTCCTCATTTTCTCCCAGCACAGGGTCCCCCGCCTTACCCGTCCACAGCACCAGGAGGTGCACATGTGACTTCACAATCAGTCCAGAGGTCACAGCTACTCACTGTAGAGGCCTCAATGTGCACTAAATCTGCAGGAGCACTGAGAGCAAGAGCTGTCGGCCATGGGGGTTTCCATCCAGATGTCACGTGGAGCATGACCCAGGTTTAGTTGTAAGGGTTGGGCTACCACAAAGAGACTTCACCCAGAAGCCTCCTGGGGACCACAGGACTAAGGCCACCACAGAGTCCCCATAAGGCAAAACCAAGGATATCCATGGGAGAGGTTCATCACTGGACTACACAGGGGAGCAGCTGGGTTGAGTGGAGCCAGATAAGCCATAGGGGGAGGCTCCCTGATACCTGGAGGAACCACTCCCTGGTATTCTGCAAGAAAGAAAGACATGAATTTGGAGTCCTGATGGTCTGGCAAGCAATGTCCTCTAAAGTTAGTGTGTTGGAAATCCCATGCCCCTCACAACTGAGAAAACAAATAAAATATTAGCTAGTGACTGTTTCATGGGGACTTATCTTAATGAAAGGGGTGATGACTTCACACATACATACATATGAACAGATTTACATCTTAGGTGTTGCATCCTGGCACTGGGAAAGCCCAGAGGTAAATACCAACAACTCGACATGGATCATGGAGAGACAGTGAGATGAAGGAAGCCAGAAAGTCTGGGGAAACCCTGGCAGACCAGTGGCCTTTATTTGCTGATTGGCTTCTAACCAGAGAAATGTGAGCAGCCTTCAAGCTGGCTGCACCTCTGCTTGGGGCACAAAGCTTGAACACTGTGAAACTGTTGATTCTGACCACTGCTGATATACAAAAATATAATTTCATATCTAAAACCAGTTGAACCCTCTCCCTTACACTCAGGCAGAAAGGCGGCAGGCGCTGGAGAAACTGTGGGCTAGTTCCAAGTAACGCGGACACCATCCTGTGACAGGTTGTCAGGGGAACCGTTAAGTCTTCAAGGCACTGAAGAGCACACCATGCATGCACCTTGTCTAGGTGACTGACACAAGGGTTAAGTTCCAGGATGGGCACCAGGGTCCCTCTGACAAGAGAGAGAGAGAGAGAGAGAGAGAGAGACAGAGACAGAGACAGAGACAGAGACAGAGAGACAGAGAGAGAGAAACAGAGAGACAGAGAGAGCGCCAGGGTCCCTTTGACAGAAGAGGGAGAACACTGACTACTTCCCAGGACAGCACCTCCACCACATGGTGCAGGACTCATAAACTCTGGGGTTCAGGAAGAAGAGAAGATGCCATGATCCCCCCTGGCATATTAGCCAGATGTATGAATGCCACAGACCCCAGTGAGGGCACAGAGCCCCCCAATTCCTCTTGATTACTCATTTCCTTCTTTCCTTTTTAAAAAACATCATCTTCATATTTTTGGAGAGGTTCTTGACATCTCACTATTGTAACACCCTGATTTCCTCATCTTTTCCAGCCCCTAGGAAATGTGATGTCAGGCTGGAGGGGTCTCATGAGGAAGAAGGAGGACAGAACTCATGTGGGATTCCATTCACAGGTCTTAAAGGAGCATCCAAGAACCTTTAAACGGAAACAACTTGAGATTCCTACTATTGAAAGCAGTCTTCAAAGAAAAAAATGACAATTTTAAAAGACCTAGTGTTGACCAAATGAAGCTAGTTCTCTGCCTTCCCCGCCCACAGCAGCTACCCTGAGGCGTGCACTTACGTCGGGGGTCCCTGACCAAAGCCACAGGAGAGCTCAGGGCCATCAGCATCAGGACCGCAGCTGCCACACAGGGGCCTCTGGGGAGACACAGACCCATCATTGTGGAGGAGAGGATGGTGGCCAGAGAAGCAGGCCAGCCTGGCTGTCTGGGGACTGTGAGTGGCTCCGCCCACTGGTGCCTGGCTGGGCACCTCAGTGCAGGAGAACCAATCAGCAGCAGAAGGGGGCAGCATCATCAGTTGGGGGGCAGAGGTTCAGTATGAAGGTCTTTCTGAAGTTTCCAGGTTCCTTTGTTAAGCAGAGGGCTTCAGCTGAGGGCTGTAAAGTTTAGATCAGTTTGCATCTGCAGCTCCTGAATGGACATCGTGCTGAGCCCCCTCTTCTGACTCAGGTCAGCCTTGACACTGTCAGTCTGCATAGGAGGATTCAACCTGTGGGAGTCCCTACTGTGGTTCCCATAGCGACTTCCCCATTCGCTGAGGGAAATCCCTCCCTCCTTCTTCCCCTCCTGCTCTATTCCCAAAAAGCACAGAAGTCTTGCTAGTGGATGCATATAAAGTGTTTGTTTAGGAAGACACCCACTAATCATAAAGTATGATTACAATAAATAAACACAATCATACTGTTTGTGAAATGTGAACCTCGTATTTGTGGTGATATATTATGCATGATTTACTAAATCTTCAAGCTGAAGACCAGAAAAGCAATGCATCTCCACCCAACCTCAGACTGCAATCCCAGACTGCTATGCTCTCCTCAACGTGGCTGGAGAATGAATGCCAGCTCTGACACCTGCTTCTACTGTAAATAACTCTCATGAGTTCTGGGATTAAAACCGTGTGATCCCAGGTGCTGAGGTCATGTTTATGTGAGCTGTTTCTCTTTAGAATTGGGTCCATTTCATGCAGTTCAGTGTGGCCCTGAATTAACAGAGATGCATGTACCTCTTAATCCTGAGTCCTAGGATTAAAGGTGTGTGCCTGGCTTCTATGACTTGTTGCTGACTTTGCTTTCTGAATCCTCAGGCAAGCTTTAATAAGTCATGAATAATATATCACTGTACATACTGCAAAATAATTACACATGATATTACTATAAACACAATGACTTAGATTAAGAATGTACTTTGAGTGACAGTGCAGTATAGGAACCCCGATATTAATTCACTGTGTTCTGATGGTCACTCTTTATCTTGACATTTCTCAGGGCAGAATTTGCTGCCCCACAATGAAAATCACTGGAACTAATTGACCAAGTTTTGGGGCAGCTGACTTTGTACTCAGAGCTGTAACAAAGACTTTCTTTTAAACTTGAAATAAAAGAATTTTCTGCATAGAATATATGTTGATCATCCTTCCCCTTCCCTCAATTCCTTACAGCTCCTTCCCACCCCCATCCTCACCCAGCTTTATGTTTTCTCTATCCCCCCTCTCAAAATGAGCAAAACAAAACAAAAATCAAGAAACAAATATATCCACCCAACACGAGTAAAATGAAAATCAAAACAAATAAGGAAAAGCAGATAAGACAAAAATGCCCAAGCAAACAAATGAGAAAAATAAAGTCTGCAAAATACCATTGAGTTCATTTTCTGTTGGCTGCTCCTGGGCAAGAGTCTGCCCTGATATGTGTGTGATTCAAGTGCCCTGTGACAATACCATTACAGTTAACTCCTTAGTTAAGTGCAGGACCCTCTGTCTACTTTCTCATCTCAGACTGGGATCCTTCTGGAGTGAACCGGTGCAGGTTTTATCCATGATACCACAGTCTCTGTGAGTTCACATGGGTTTTGTGGACTATTATTTTCACTGGACAAAGATGCATTACATTTGTGTCTGTTGCCTTTGTTAACAATGTAAAAATGTGTTACATTTGTTTCTGCTCATTTGTTTCATTATATAGAGGATGGGCTGCTGTTGCACTATGCCTTCCTAAGGCACCTGATTGGTCTAACAAAAAGTGGAATAGCCAATAGCTGGGCAGTAGAGAGATGGGTGGGGCCAGCAGGCAAACAGAATAAATAGGAGGAAGAATCTAGGCTCGAGAGAGAATGAGGGAGAAGAGAAGGAGATGCCCGGGTCCAGCCCCTGTGATGTGTGCTGATTGAGGGAAGCTAAGGGGAGCTTTCCTGAGAATTACATAATCACAATGGCAGAAAATCATTGTCAGGAAAAAGAATTCTGTCAAAACTCATTCGCATCATTCTGATAATTTATAAATGACATACAATTGTATTTAGGATTTAGATTTTTATTTTATGTTGAGTGTTCAGTCTGCAGTGCCCACATAAGCCAGAAGGGGGCACAGCTGCCCTGGAATCGGAATTGCAGACACTTGTGAGCCATCATGTGGGTGCTGAGAATTGAACCAGGATACCCCTGGAAGAGCAGTCAGTGCTCTTAACCTCTGAGCCAGCCCTCCAACCCTCACCCTTCTTTTTTAAGACGCATACATGAACTGAAATCTGTACATTGCTTCTATAACTTGTGAGTGCCAAAAGCAGGCAGTTTTAAATGAACATTTCTTGATTTCCTTCAGTATTGATTTAAGATAATGATCATTCAGGTAAAACAGTGGGACAGATGTCCCCAAACTGTGGTCATCTGGTCTGAATTTCCCCACTGAAGGCAAAGCAGAGACAGTCTCTCCACCGCTGCTGAGTGTGAGGAGGCAGAACGGAGCTGGTTTCCTGAGGGAGGGCAGCTGTGTTGGTTTCTGGAAACCTGGATCACTCTGCACAGACCTTTGCTGTAGACCCTGAACTTGACACATGAATCCACAGGACTGTTTTCACATGAACTAAGACACAGTGTTCATGTTGCTCTCCATAGTGGGTTCAAAGCAAGAAGCTCTCTCTGGCTGCCGTGGAGTTAGAAACTACAGATCAGATACTGCGGCTGTGTGACTGTGGGAAGCTCAGGACATGGAGACCAGAGGAGCCCTGGGACGGGATGCTGGACTAGAGGGCAGGAGAGACTGTGTCTGGCTGGGTGTGTGGCTGAGGAGGCCAGGCCAGGGTCAGCATAACAGACAGGGAGGAGGGAGACACTCGGTGACAACAGTCAGGAATGAGGATGAGGAGGTTTCTGGGTGTGGCTGCCCTGGGCTGTTGGGTTAGACTGGGGAAGATCTCAGTGTTGTCAGCTTGTGATCTCTGTGCCTCCTAGACAAGGTCCTGACTGTCTCTCTTGCTACTTTGGGAAGCAGAGATTGTGTGTCCCTTCCCTGGGACTCACAGCAAATATGGCCGCACTGCATTGGTTGGAAATTCCCTTTCGGCTCAGTGTGTGCTCAGGACAACAGAGGTGCTGTGGAGAGTTTCCTGCAGGCACACAGGGCTGGAAACTGCCTTCCATTAAAGATGAGCTTATGGGTTCCTGCCTCTCACAGATTCCCTTCCTGTGTGCCTAAATAACTGTGTTTGATCTGATTATATGTTGTCTTTTAAAGATCAATCCAATTTAAAAACAATCAAATTAACAATTAATATATAATCCTCAATTTATTTCTTATATGTTCCCTACCATGCTTGCTATCAAGGTGTCTTACAGTGGAGTGTTCCTTTCTCTTTGCTATTTCGGCTCCTTGTAACTCAATGAAACAGGTTATTTTAATTCTTTGTTTATTTGACAAAAATGTAAGAAAGCATTATAACGGCTGCCTGGCTCAGAAGCTCAGACAAAGTACAGGGGACAAAAAGGAGAGGGACAGGGGAGGGGAGGGGAGTTCTGTCTGGTGCTGCCAGGACCAGGCAGGGCTGAGTCAGCCATCAGGGAGCACAGGTCTGCAGGGTCCAGAGCCAGGAGGAGCCAGGTCCTGGGGCAGCATTGTCAATGGAGCAACTGAAGCCATGGAGACAGGGGAAGCTCCTTCCTTCAGTCTTGTCACCTCAGTCAGCTCAGGAGTCCTGCAGAGCACAGGGACAGAGGTGTTTCCAGACCACACTTTGCAGTGGCTTCTCTCACACCCTCAGGCCTCTCCTGACTCATGGAAGTGAGCACAGAGAACTTCTCACGCCCCAAGTCAAGGCTGCTGCAGAGCACAGGCCTTCAGTAAGGGCAGGGAACATGGCTCAGTGCAAACCTCCCAGCCAGGCCCTGGGGTCTATGCCTTCCCTGGTGTTTGTGTCTGGTGCCCATCAACCCAGCCCCACATTGTAGGGAAAGCAGATCTCTACCTGTCGGCTGAAGCCCAGACTGTCCTAGAAGAGAGAATAAAATAGATACTTAAGTGCATGGAGGGAAATCTGTCCCCAGACACATGTCCCCAGACTCTGAGCTGACACCTGGGATTCCTCTGGCACCACAGCCCACAGCAGTCGGGACAGAGCAGACTGAGGACAGAGAGACAGCTCAGGAAGCCTCAGGCACACACGGCCCAGTGCCTCTTCCTTCTCTCTTCCTCTGTTCCCAGGTCTCAAGTCAGAATCGCCTTAGCTTTCCCTGTCCCTATAAGTTATCACTCCTTGGGGTTCAATCCAGTAACTCCAGGCTGTTGGGTACAGAGTTGATTAAAACCTGAGGTCACACCTGGTGACATCCCAAGAACAAAGCATGGCTCTTCCCAGAAATGCTATGGGGTCTTGGCCACCATCAGGCTCCTTACCTTTCTGGCTCCTGAAGTAGATGAACAGCCCCAGCCCGAGGAAGAGCAGACCCAGCACGAAACCTCCGATTCCACTCAGCATCTTGTTCTGTGCAGATGTGGACTGAGCCCCTGAGAAATGAAGCCAGGGCTAGAGGTTTTCCCACAAATTTTCTTTTCCCCTTGGGACCTTGAGACTCAGAGCTTAGAGCCTGGGGAAGAAGCCTCTTCTAGAAGAGCAGGAATTGAACACCCTGCTGATGTTGGAAAGAAAACAAACAGCAAGAGGGTCACAGCATGAAGAGACTTTACATGGCCGCCCTGAGCTGAGCTGACAGGAAGCCTCTGAGCTCTGAGGCTGCACCGTCCTGAGGGTGACAGAGCTAAGCACAGGCAGAGCTGAGACTGGACGCCCCTGAGGTCAGCCATGACCCCATGCTGCTCCTTGTCCATCATCTCCATGAGCAGCAGCAGAAACACAGCCCAGCCAGAGGCAGAGGCTGCAGCCAGGGACAAGCAGGTCCCTGGGCTGTGGTGTCACTGGAAGGCTCAGAAGTGTTTGGTGGCAAAACTGCTTCCCAGGGGACCAAGGTGTTGTAGATCACACACCTACCCCTGTGAGCCATGCTGAAGGAGGGGTCAGCACAGACCAGTGCAAACAGTTGGTGGGCAGAGAGAGCTGATAGGCGGGGTAAGCCACGCCCCTCCTTGGTGGGCGGGGACTCCCAGGGACAGGGGCTTTCCCACTCACTCCACTCCACTGTGACAGGGCTGCTCAGGCTGGGATGCTCCACCTGGCAGGTGTAAACCTCTCCACTCTGAGGAACCGTCTCCAGCATCACCAGGATCTGGAAGGTCCAGTCTCCATTCCGGATCAGGCCCGTGGACACGACCCCAGCCTTCTCCTCCTGGCCATTCCGGAACCATCTGATTTCAATGTGGCCGGGGTAGAAGCCACTCACAGAGCAGACCAGGAGGTTGTGGTGCTCCAGAGGCTGCGTCTTTGTCGGGTACACGGTCACCTGGGGCTCAACTAGAGGAGAAAGGGGGTGAGAGTGAGTCATGAGGGTGGAGCTGTCCTCCCGGGTGGCTGTCTGTCTGCCTCCGTCCATCCAGGCTGAAGTCCAGGGGGGAACTGAGATTCTAACACAGCTGTCCCAGGACTCTGGTTCTGTTTTCACACCGCAGCTGTCAGCTGCACACCCTGGAGGAATCACCGGCTGGAGGTGAACGTCCTGGCGGTGAGAGAAAGGCTCACCCCAGCTGTGGAATTTTCCCCAACAGCTGAATTACACACGGGTGTCCCTGATTCCATCTCTTCTTGTCTGTAGATGGTGGCAGTTCTGTGTGTGAGGGTCAGAGAGACTTAGCGCGAACTCCTGTCTCAGCTGTTTTTGCCAAACTCTACATAAATCAACTTTGCCACATCTTGCATCAACGTTCTCTTAGTGTCTGTTACACAGGGATTCACAGGCACCTCAGCAGGGGCCTGTCAGTGTGAGCTGTGGGAATTGTGGGCTGTGCTGGTGTCTGCACCCTGACCCGTGCAGAGCGGGGGACGAGCTGCCGACGGTGGTACAGGAGGAGAATCCTGTTAGCACTAAAGAAGCAGGGCCGTTTTTCTGATTATTTTTGTCCTGACAACACTGTGTAGCAGACATTCATACGGCTTATCATTGTCCATCTCCCTCCCTCCCTTACAATTAGTGTACGGAGGGGACCTTAGGCTCACACCATCACAGTGACACAGAGAAAGATCATGGGACATGCAAACACAGTCAGCTTCATCTAGATTGCAATGTTAGCGTATTAAATTAGGAAATGGTGAATTACAGGACAAGTGTACCTCATCCAGAAACGTAAACGTATGTGAATGAGGACACGGACAGCAGTGGGGGATTTAGACCCAGAGGAGACTGGGAAAAACCAGAGGCACCTTGTGATCTTCAGTATATGACACCGGTGCCACCTCGGAGGGGACAAGGGACAGTTCATTCTAGAGCCAAGTGTGTGTGACCGTGGCCCAGGAACACAGAGTCAGACGACTCCAAATTCCATGTTACCATATGGAGAGTGCCCCGTGATGTGTCCATGGTAACAGAACACGGGGCTTGATGAGTAAACAGTTTTCAAGGGCATTGTGGATGTATGAGGTGGGCGCTGTGACCATGGAACTCAGGTGCTCTCTGATGACAGTCTTGGCTTTTGTGTGGGGAAACTCTCTGAAAATTCTACACATCCCAAAAGGTTTCTCTCAGTGGTCCACAGTGTCAAGTCAGAGACAGAGGGCAAAGAGTGGCTATTAAGTGGACTAATGGTACGCCAAGCTTAAGTATAACTAGGTGATGGATCTGCAACATTCCAACCTCCCCACATCACGGAAGGCCTAGCGAGTCCCCAGCCCTGCAGCAGGTCCCGTTCTTTCTGGTATCTTCTGTTCACAGGTCACCCTCCTCCCCCTCCTCGGACTCTCCCCACAGAGCTTCCTCTCTCCCCACAGAGCTTCCTCTGATACTTTAGTCTCAGGGAGCTACTTTGTTTCTGCTGAGGCAGGAGGGAAAATCCAGGAAGCACTGGGGATGTGGACAGAGTTGGTCGAAGCCTCTGGCTAACAAAGAAGCAATGTTTCCCACCCAATCTTCAACTGCTTGTGACCTGCAGGTTTCTAGGATTCTCACCGAGATCCACTTCAGGAAAGAGACTCTCAGTCCTTCAGGCTACACTATCGCTCCTGAGTTCACCCCCACCCAAGGCGCCCGCAGATCCATAAAAAGAGAGGGAAAGAAAAATAAATTCCTCATTAGTATTTTGTGATCTCACCTGGGAGACAGACGCTGTGTATGGCTGATGCCGTGACAGCCCCCTGCCTGCTGTGCCTGTGGGAGCTGCAGCCGCACTGGGGCGGGCAGGTCTCCCTCTTGGTGTGAGCCTCTGGGAAGCCCACACTGGCGAGTGCCCTCACCTCCCTCTGTCCACTCCTAACCCTAGTGAAGCTTTGATGAAATTGTCTTAACGCAGTTTCCACCCCATCCCGTCCTGGGCAGAGCTGAGGTTTTTCTCAGGGCTGGAGAGGGGAGCGGTGAACTGAGCTGCAGCCATGTTTGAAGACTCGAGTTCTGTGCCCACAACACTTAGAACCACCCTGGACTGCATGCACCCTCCCCTGATCCCTCACCACACACACACACACACACACACACACACACACACACACACACACACACACACATACACACACACACACGCACACACACATACACACACACACACACACACACACACACACACACACGCACGCACACACCCTGGTAGCCCACCCGCACCCCTCACTCCTCACCTCTCCGCTGCACAATGAAGCTGTCTAAAACCCCGTAGTTGTGTCTGCAGTATGTGTCCACCGAGGCCCGCTTCTGCTCCAGGTACTCCTTCTGGCTGTTCCAGGACTCGGCTTCAGGCCGCCCCTGCTCGGTCACCGCGCGGTACTCGCCCACATCGCTATCGAAACGCAGGATCTCCTCCCGGTTGTAGAAGTGTCTCTCCAGAAACCGCACGCGCTGCGTCCCGTTGTAGAAATGACACTGGTATTTAGGTTGAAACAGGAACCGAGCTGTGGAGACAGGAATTATCCTCTTCAGCTGCCCCGAATGACCAGACCCAAGCTCGCTCAGCCACCTCTGACGTCAGAGCCCAGGACAAGTCCAGACCTGGGCCTCAGGACAGTCAGTCCACAGGGGTGTAAACAGGGAGAGATGGAGGGACTAGGTTCTCTCTTCCTTCACTCTCTGGCTCTCCCCCTCCTTCCCTCCCACACTCTCTCCCCTTCCCTTTCTCTGTTTTTTGCTTGTTTTTGTTTGGAGGATTTTGGTTTTGTTTCAAGACAGGTTTCTCTCTTGGCTGGACTCGAACTCAGAGCTCCCCCTGCTTCTCCCTCAGGCCTCTTCCACCACCTGGCCCCACCCTTTTCCTTCCTTCCCTGCCCTCCTAGCCTCCCAGGCCCACACACAGCCCTCCTCCTTTTTTCTCCTGAAAAGGGCAGCCTCCCATGGTAACCAAGCATGGCATATTGAGTTTACCTCATCTAGGTTTAATATGAGAGGAGGGACCCGCACTTTTCTTTAACCCTCGACTACGACCTCCAGATCCTGGGAGGAGGATACAGAGGTTGATTGGACATTTAGTCGCCCACTATAGCATTATTATTATTATTATTATTATTATCATTATTATTAAAAAGTAGACATCTTCATAAAGTATATTCTGATCACAGTTTCCCTCCCTCAACTCCCCACAGATCTACTCCAACTCTCCACCCACCGAAATCCTCTTCTTTCTTTCCTTCTCCCCCTAGAGACAGACAACTAAGAGAACAGGGGGAAAATTAGGATAGAAACACACACACACACACACACACACACACATTAGGATAGAAATACACACAAGAGCCAAAGAAAATCCATAAGAAACATAGGGATAAAAAACACAAAATCTGGCCGGGCGTTGGTGGCGCACGCCTTTAATCCCAGCACTCAGGAGGTAGAGGCAGGCGGATCTCTGTAAGTTCGAGGCTGGGTTGGACCGACAGCCTCCAAAACAATACAGAGAAACCCTGCCTCGTAAAACCAAAAAACAAACCAACAAACAAACAAACAAACAAAAAACCCACAAAATCTGAAACCATAGCATATGAGCAAAAGATCTGTAAGGCATAAAGCAAACAGACAAAACAAATCTAAGATACCATTGAGTTCACTTTGTGGGATCATCTACTGCTGGGCACGCAGCCTGCCCTTAAGTGTGGTTTATAATCATTGGGACTCCTCTAGTTTTTTAGATTAATATAATTAAATTGTTTCTCCTTTCTCCTGCATATCCCCCTTGTCTGTCTTTTGTCACTAACAGTTATGTGCATATGTGTTCATGTGTGCACATTCCTAAACACACAAACACACCCTTCTCAGTCCGTGTGATGTTACTGTATGTGTGATTTTAGGACTGACCAATTGGTTTGCTCCTCCCTGGGAAGACTGTTTCTCCTACCCTCAGGATTCCTCAGTTGCCCATGGTTCCTTGTGTGGGGTTAGAGCCCAGTGGGCTTCTCCTGTCACACACTCTGTCAAGGCAAGCGTCCCTGCTCAGTTATGGCTGGTGTCACTTCTGGCACCACAGCTCCAGGAGGGACAGGGGTTGGCGTCTGATTCAGGTCACCTCCCCCAAATCAGCTCTGAACAGATGTATCTCCTTAATTACAGAGGCACAGGGAGCATCGGGTGTGTTCTTTGTGATTACACCTGCTCCCTGTGACCACACCTGCCCCTGTGACCCCACACCTGCCCCCTGTGACCACACCTGCCCCTGTGACCCCACACCTGCCCCTGTGACCACACACCTGCCCCTGTGACCCCACACCTGCCCCCTGTGGCACCACACCTGCCCCCTGTGACCACACACCTGCACTTTGTGACCCCACACCTGCCCCTGTGACCACACACCTGCTCCTCTCTGATCACACCTGCCCCCTGTGACCACACCTGCCCCCTGTGACCACACACCTGCCCCTCTCTGATCACACCTGCCCCACCTGGAGCTGGAAGCCAGCACTCACCTCACCAGCTCACAAGACTCCACCCTTCCACCCCTCATGCTCAAGCTCCTCCTAGACTCACCAGGTAGAACACGGAAATCTCCCTCAGCGCTGACCTGTGCGAGCCTGTGCTGCCCAGGAAATCCAAAGAGGGGAAACATCTGAACCCCACCCCGACTCTGGAGCTTAGAATTTCCAGTGAGGAACAAGCAGGAGAGAGGGGTGGAGTTCCAATGACAGGAAGACTTGAGTGACAGGAGGGGACAGAAGCCCTGTGGGGAGTGACCATGCAGATGTGTCACAGACATGAGCCAGAAGCAGAGGGTGACTGCCAGTGTCAGGGGAGGGCACATCTCTGCTGAGGTGACACCTCGTGCAAGCACTGAGATCATGAGCAACAGTGCACGGGCGTGAGGGCCGCAGCTGAGAGATGAGGCTGGGGGATCAGAGGAGCCTCACTCACAAGCCCTGGGGTCGATGAAGGCCTCTGGAAACTACTGGAGAAGTTTCTGGAAACAAAGCCATGATTCCAACACTGACCCACAGTCTCTTATCTGAATTACAGATCCAGAAATTCACAAACCAGGTCTTTTTGAAGTCAGATGTCGTGTGAGATTCTGGGTCTCCACAGATAGAGACAGGGAAAGACATCAGATGTGCAGTCTTTCATTTTCACACTTAATCTAACTCAGAGAATGTAAAGATGTCTGTAACAGTCACTCAAACACAGAGCACCAGCACCAGACATTATCTCCCCAAATGCACAGAGAGATGAAGAGCTTCTATGCCTTTTGAGGGGAAATATCTGTGGCAGTCATCAGTAACCATGACTTAGAGAGAGAGAGAGAGGAGAGAGAGAGAGAGAGAGAGAGAGAGAGAGAGAGAGAGAGAGACAGAGACAGAGACAGAGACAGAGACAGAGACACTGCAGCGGGTCTCGGAGGTGGAATTACTGACCTCTGTGTTTTGAGATGTAAATGACAACAGTGAGGAGAATGACTTTGATTTATATAAAAAGAGAAAATGCAGGGAAACAGCAGCTTCAGAAGCTGTAAGAATAGTTTGTGTGAGGGGCTGGAGAGATGACTCAGCAGATAGGAGCTCTGACTGCTCTTCCAGACCGACCTGAGGTCAAGTTACAGCAACCACAACCATCTGTAGTGGGAACTGATGCCCTCTTCTGGCACAAAGGTGGACATGCAGATAGAGTGCTCATATATTAAATAAATCATTTAAATTAATTAATTAATAAAAAAGAGTAGTCTGTGTGAAGGACAATGATGCAAGGGCAGGAGCCTGGTCTGTGGAGTATGACGATGAGGTGAGAGGCATTCTGGAACCTTCTGTGTCCTTTCTTGGGTGAGATGATAACAGAGGAGGAAACACACAGTGTGGCAGCAGGACCCTCATGCTCTGCACGGCCATCCCTGCCAATCCCTAAACAGCTCTATGAAAAACATCCTCTCTTCCCCATACTACATCAGTTAAAGCACAGAGGGGTCGGACAGCTCCTCCACAGTCCCAGCACTTGGGGTGACTGTTTTAGCAGTGTTAACAACCCTGTTATATCCCAAAATGCAGACTCCAGACTTTGATGTTCCCGTGTGTTTGGTGTAGATATGGGCTGGGAAACTAGAAACAGATCATAGGATGCAGAGAGAAGTCCGGTCCTTCCCATGTAGGAAAACAGGAAATAGAAACAGATCAAATTACAAACATCAGAGGCTCTAACCCTCCCCGGGTTCTCAGAAGAGTAAAAACAGCTCACAGGGCCCATCCTAAGGCTGCCTTGGCTGCAGGGAGAAAGGGAACTGGCCACCACCCAGCAGAGCCCCCATGCGGGCACAGGCTGCATAGACACTGGAGTCAGGGAGACAGAAAGACAGAGCCCTGGGTACCCAGGCAGCAGCCTCACAGCCTACAGAGATCATCCCTGGGATGCCCTCCCATGCCCGTGACTCTGTGATACTCCCAGAGAAACCTTCTTAATTACTTAAATATTGGCCTTTTTTGGTTTCGTAAAGTAACAGAAACATATGCACAAAATAGGATACACACATGAAATTCTATTTTTAAAGAGAAACCTCTTTGTCCGACAAAGCTCAACACAAAGAAGACAAGCCCTGTGCAAGCGGCTAATTTCACATCAGGATTTATGAATCCTCCCCTGAAGGAATGTGACAAATGGCTGGAGATGTTTCTGGAAGAAACTGAAAGGCAGTGACTGATATTTGGGTGGGGGGGGTCTCTCACACAGATCTGAAAGAAACATCCAGGTTCCTATTGGGGGAAATAGTTTGGATGTAATGAGAGGATGTGGGTGGTCACAGAAAATATAAGAGGATTCAAAGGGGCTTGACCTGGACAGTGAGGAAGTCAGCCCCTTCCTTCCCCCACCCCGACCCCCAGCAGCCCGGCCCCTGAGGTGTGTACTTACGTCGGGGGTCCCTGACCAAAGCCACCGGAGGGATCAGCACCATCAGGGCCAGGACCACAGCTGCCACACAGGAGCCTCTGGGGAGCCACAGTGGCATCATGGTGGAGGAGAGGAGAGACCCGAATAGGAGGAGCAGACAAACTCACACAGGAGAAACTGTCTCCTGGCTTTACTCATTGACAGGATAGTAAGAACCAGGGAAGTCACTGCTCTGCTGCTGATGGGGTAAAGTCAGTATGAGGAGCCAATCAGCAGCAGAGTAGAGCTGCATCATCAGTTGCTGGTTAGGGATTCAGTATGAAGGTCCCTTCTGAAACCTACAATTGCAATCCCCTTCATTAAAAGGACACTCAGTCTGGCCTGGTGGCCCAAGTCTCCAATCCCAGCACTTGGAAGGCAGAGGCAGCTGGGTTTCTGAGAGTTCGAGGCCAGCCTGGTCTAGCTTGTAAAAACATATCTCAAACCAACAAACAAACGAAGAACCAAACAAAAGGATAGTTATTTTGTGGGAGGGTGGACATTGGTTGGTAGTTTTGTTCCCTGTTGATGGGTCCCACATCTGTGTGCGTGTGGACAGCGCTTACTGGCCCCAGTGGACTGTTAATTTGTTTTGTAAGAAGAAATGAAGTTGGGAAGGAGACGTGTGGGAAGGTCCCAGGGGAATCTGGAAGAAAATAGTGGTGGTGAACAATATTGAAATACATTGTATACATGGACAACTCTTTCAAAGAATAAACACTGTATGACAAAGTATACAGGTATACTTCCTCAAAGGATTTTTTATTTGGTGTTTTTACTGTCTGATCCAGTTGCAGCTGAGACATTAATCAGGCCGCAGTGCTGAGCCAGCTCCACCGCGGTCCCTCATTCATCCCTCACTCTGCACTGGGGGAGCGCTCACCTCCTACGCAGGGCTGCTGCAGGCTCAACTGTGTGTCTGAAGCCTGTGGGAGCAAAGGAGGTGACTGAAGGTGACTGCCAGCCAGGAACCTTTAACCTGGCCCTTGCTGCCCCTCAGCCTCATGGTGGAGATGTCCAAGGTGACACAAGTGCACCCGCTTCAGGGGACGTCACCCCTGTCTCTCACATTCCCTAGAGCTGGAAAAGGCTGGGTGCTGTCTCCAGGAGCAGCTTCCCCTGGTAACTGATGATGCGGCCGAATGCCAGCTCTTGATTGGACAGTGGAATCTGCGCTTCTTCAGTTAGGGAAATGTCTGACAAGCTAAAGGAAACTGAAGGATAGTCATGGGGGTGGGTGGGTGTTTCCAGCCCGGACCCTGAATTGTTGCTGTGATGCCTCCAGAAGCTCAGGCGAGGGTCCCCGTGGTCATCCACAGCCCAGTCTTCAAGGGAGACACTCAAAGTAGAGGCTGAGCATCCTGGGGGGAAGAGGGCGGAGCCCTGCAGGTTGAAGTCCTCGGAGCAGGAGTCTGGGGAGTGTGGAGTGTGCTGCAGGGGTGGAGCCTGGCTGAAGCAGTTTTCTGGCTTGGTGTGCAGCCCTGGGGGGTGGGGTGTTCATCTCTGCGGTGTCAGCTGGAGGTAAACCTCTTATTCCTGATGTCTCTGACTCAGTTTACCTGGTTTTATATCCTTCATCACAGATGCAGAACTGCCGTGGAAGCTCAGGGAGACAGCTGGAATTCTCACACCTGTGAAGAGTAATATCTTACAGGGAAGAGGTTTCCTTTGCATTTAGATCTCCAGTCAGCTATGTCGTGCAAAGCATCAACCGCCTTGGAGTTCAGAGTTCACACTGGGCAGATCAAAGTGCTGGGGGTTGGACTTATGACTTCATGTGTGCTGGGAAAGTGCTTGCTACAGAGCTGCAGCCCAGACCTCTCTTTTCTTAATGCAGGATTCGTTAGTTACCCAGATTAGCCTTGAACTTGTGACCCTACTGCCTTAACCTCTGGACTAGCTGAGATCACAGACTTGTTCTAAAAGGCCCATATGGGAATATTGCTAATGCTTTACCTTTTTACATATATTCACCTATTACGTGTGCGTGTGTGTGTGTGTGTGTGTGTGTGTGTGTGCATGTGTGCGTGCTTGCATGCATGCGTGTGTGTGTGTGTGTGTGTGTGTGTGTGTGTCATAAGGAGGGAGCAGCCTTATATACAGACTTACAGCACAGTAGAAAAACCCCAGGTGTAAGAGCTCATGTTTTCCTTGTGCTAGATGATGTTGATGTCAGGTGGGCAAGGCCAGGTCTGTAAGCCAGGACTAGAGAACAGGATGCACCTGTGGTTATCAGCTGACAAGCAACGCACAGAGATCTGCGGGGGCTGGGACCCAACACTGACACGCATGCACATACACACCTGCAAATACACACACACACACACACACACACACACACACACAGAGACATTGATAAGCCTGTGGACCTCATTATTCCAGTCCATCTTATAAGTAGAGCCTCCAGAATGTTGTTTTATTAGAAATAGATGAAGTATTTTAGTATTTACTGATAGTCCACACCAGATGACTAATAATCTTTTTTTTTTTTATTTTTCGAGACAGAGTTTCTCTGCATTATTTTGGAGGCTGTCCTGGAACTCGCTCTGTAGACCAGCCCGGCCTCGAACTCACAGAGATCCGCTGCCTCTGCCTCCTGAGTGCTGGGACTAATGGCATGTGCCACCAACGCCCGGTGACTAATAATCTTTTAACTGACAACAAGAAATTAATAGCAGTTATTCACATTAATGATATTTGCCTAAATAAGATCAACTTAAATATTTTATAAAATAAGGTTAGGGGGGAGTAACCCCTGCCATCACAATGTCATCTACATCATACATCAGTAAGCCCAGCACACACCTGCTGACATCGTGGAGTAATCAGAAATTAATTAGGATCTAGAAGTCACTGAGTTGCCATGTTCTGACAAACATTCCTGTTCATCATGTTGTATGAGTGCACACACACACACACACATACACACACACACAATAAATATTAAATAGTCACCAAGTTAAATACAATAATATACCTATTATCACAGTACATGAGTTAAGTTTTCTCCTGGGTAAAAATAAAGTCAGTATTTTTTTAAAGCCCTCCATAATGTTCATGATAGACAAGCCTCACACTTTCTGTGGTCTCCCTGGGAAGCGGGTGTTATACTCTGCACATGGGTCACAGAAAGATGACAAGGTGAGGAGAGTTAGCCAAGGTGGCTCCCTGGGTCAAGGTTAGCAAAGTCTAGCCAGGCAAGGAAGTCACCTCAGCCATGGCATTGACAGGAATGGGGACGGGGTGTCGGGGTGTTTGTGGTCTCATGGCTGATGGAGGGGTGCTCCTGTTGGGAGGCTGGTGCAAGCAGGAGCCCTCATCCCCAAACAAGCAGGAGCCCGACCAGGCTTTTCCCGAGGAAGGGGACTAAGGGGAAGAAAGGAAGTAGGGAATCTCCAGGAAACCCAAACAGAGGCAGTTTAAGCAGTAATTTGGAGGAAACTGAGTCTTATAGAGGGTGAAATATGGTCTTTCCCTCTCGTACACACTCCCATGTCTAAACATTCAGCGTCAGAAACTACTGACCCTGGCGAGAGAAGATCTTACTGGAAGTCCCCTCCTTTCTCAGATTACTCCCCTCGGCCAATGGGGATGAAGGCTGAGGCAGCGTCAGCTGTCTCCAGCAGACACTTGAAGCCTGAAGGGCTTTTGTGAATCTTGGGAGACACTGGGGTGAGACCGTTGATGATAACATTGTTTCAAGTTGGGGATTGGACTTGGAGGCTCACACACGCTGGGCGAGCACTCTACCCTAGCCAGGCATCCAGGCCACGTGTTGATCTGTTGAAGGCTGAGATTTTCCTTCAGTTGAAGAACTAGGACAGGAAAGCCTGGAGAGTGAGAAAAACGTGTTTGCTGAGTAATGCAAAGTATGGGGTGAGGCTGGAAAAGCCGGCCCTTAAGGTAAATAAACAGCAACCTTGCTGGAGTCTTGCTGTTTCCAAGCAGCCCAGCTGGGTTCATGAAAAACCGGATGCCTCAGCTCTGGCTGTCACAGACTTATGCTCAGTCTCCAGGGGTCTCACAGAATGAATCACCTACTTTCTACCAGAGTCTGAGTTGGGGAGCCAGACACCTTCTGATCTCACTGTAGCACAGCAGAGAGAGGAGCCATCACCTGGCTTCCCCAGGACCACCGCCAGCTGAGCACACCAAGACAGCCTGAGTCCCCAGGAAAACTTACTAAATACTAAATTACTGAGAAGTGACCAGAAATGAAATGTCTTATAGTGAAACAGAAGAAATTAATGCGCAATTTGTTCATTGTCCCAACGTCCATAGACCCATGCAGACCTAAAGCCAGCTCGAGTAACTCAGAAGGCCAGCATGGCTTGCCCACTCTGCTCTCCTGTTGTCTCCCCAAGGCTCGTGTGCTTGAAGACTCCCCAGATGGTGTTTCAGGAGGCCGGGTGTCTAGCTGCTGGAGAAGGGACACAGAGAGTATTCCACTAAGGGTATGGCCTGGCTCCCACCTCCTGGCCAGGCACTCTGGCTTCTGCCTGCTCCCCGGATTCAACCAGCAGCCTAAGACTCTGTGCTCCTTGTACACTGTCCCCTAAGTTCCTGGAAAGACATCTGGCTCAAACGCAGTCACTACCAATTGTTTCAAATACATAAATCATAATTAAGTATTGTGGTGGCTTGAATAGGGATAGCCCCCATAGGCTCATAGTTCTGAATGCTTGGTCATTAGGGAGTGGTGCTAATTGAGAGGGATTGGGGTGTGACCTTGCTGGAGCAGATGTGTCCTCAATGAAGGAAATATGTCACTGGGGTGGGCTTTGGGGTTTCAAAAGCTCAAGCCAGGCCCAATGTCTGTCTGTCTGTCTGTCTGTCTGTCTGTCTCTCTCTCTCTCTCTCTCTCTCTCTCTCTCTCCCCTGCTGCCTTGGGATCCAGATGTAGAAGTCTCACCCACGGTGTCTGCCTGCACACCAGCCTTCTTCCCACCATGATGATAACGGACTAAACCTCTGACACTCTAAGCAAGCCCCAGTCAATCAAACGCTTT
This sequence comes from Mesocricetus auratus, assembly GCF_017639785.1. NCBI lineage: Eukaryota > Metazoa > Chordata > Mammalia > Rodentia > Cricetidae > Mesocricetus > Mesocricetus auratus. Next base: position 2,177,647 of record NW_024429208.1, on the reverse strand, counting down.
CCTTTATAAGAGCTGCCATGGTCATGGTGTCTCTTCACAGCAATAGAACTGACCGAGAGAAGTATCATACATAAACCATACGTTACACATGAGTATAGTACAGGCATTAGTGGGGCTGGAGAGGTGGCTCAGTGGTTAAGAGTGCTTGCTGCTCTTGCAGACAGAGGTCAGAGGCCAGCACTCACTTTCAGCGGCTCACAACTCCTAAAGCTGCCTGTAACTACAGCTCCAGGAGAAAACACACACACACACACACACACACACACACACACACACACACACACACACGAGCACAAATGCATGCAAACACACAAATAAAAATTTAATGAAATTTAAAACTGTAGATACATATAAATTAGAACGAAAGTATAAACGATAACATTTTGAACTAACATTTAAGAATAGTAGAGATATGGAGAGATTAGTGGGTAGTTAGGAGCACTGGCTGCTCTCGCAGAGGACCCAGGTTCAGTTCACAGCACCCACGAGGTGGCTCACAACTGTCTATGACCATTCAGGTCCAGGGGATCTGATGTCCTCTCCTGAACGCTGAGGGTACGAAGTATCCATGTGGTACACATACATACACGCAGGCAAACACGTGTACCCATCAAAATGAATAGAGTAGAATAGCAGAGGAAGAGAACGTTCACAGACCACAGCAGGATGAAACGCTTGAAGGAGCTCATTTGCATAGTGAGGCCTGAAGCAGAGAGGAGGGTGTGGCTTGAAGGAGCTCATTTGCATAGTGAGGCCTGGAGTAGAGAGGAGGGTGTGGCTTGAAGGAGCTCATTTGCATAGTGAGGCCTGGAGTAGAGAGGAGGGTCTGGCTTGGCTCATGCCTGAGCCACCCAAGGAAGAATAGGTCTGGTGGAGGGGTCTGGGAAGCCTTGGGTGGAGATGGGGAGAGGCCCAGACTGCAGATGACTTGGGATAAGGACATGGCCTTACATGTGAACGTCCTTAGAAAGGTCGCTTCCTCAGGAAGACACTGGGCTTAGGTGAGCAGCTGCAAACATCAGAACCCAGGGTTGGTGCAGCGGCCATGATGTGTGGGAATCCCCTAAGGCATCTATCAAACCCAAAGCTCCATCCCCAGGAGGGTGGTGTCAAAAGACACCGTGGACCTTTAAGGAGTGAAGGCAAGCCGGGCGTGGTGGCTTACGACTTTTAACCCCAGCACTGGGGAGGTTGAGACACAGGAGGCTTGTCACGGGTCCCAGGCCAACCTGGGTTATGTAAAGTGAGTTCTAGGACAGCCTGGGCTACAGAATGAGACCCTGACTAGAGATAAACAAGAAAGTAAAGACAGGTGAACTGGTTGGAGCCTTTGCTGGGGACATAGGAGTCACCTGAGCCATTGTTGGGGACGGAGGAGGTTGTCACCTGACCCTTTGGTAAATTCTTAGTTCTCCTGAGAGGCTGTTACACAGGGAATACTGCCGGGTGGGCTCTCTCTGTCTTTTCTCTGCCCCCTACCCCCCTAACACACACCGGCACCGTAGCCACCCACAACAGTGCTGAGCATTCCTGGCCACGACGAGCCATCGCAGCTGCCCGGACTGTGTGTCTGTCTCCATGACTGTGACCGAGCAACCCTCTCCTCCACGTTAGCCGGAACCTCCGTTAGGTGGAACCTCCGTTTGGATTTACTGGGTGGCCAATAGTCTCACAATTGCACTAGAAAATAGAACTCGAAACACAGAGAAAGACAACCCTTCTGAGATAAGTCGTTTCTTATCCCCTCCCACCCCTACCTCGCACCCTGCACCCCGTGCCTTTTTTTTTTTCCCTCAGAGGCGGCTCCCACAGCCCCCACTCAAACCCAGACTCCACCTCACGGTCTCAGTTCTGGCTAGCTAGTTCCTGTTTGGGAAAGTCGTCCAGCATTTTCTGCACCGACGCATTTTCAAGAGTGAGAAACGTTTTCGGAAAGCCCCCAGTCCGGGCAGGCTTCCCTTCGACCAATAGGAATAGAGAGAGAAAGCCCGCGTCACTTGTTTCCAGCAGATGTGACTGCTAGGAAGGTCTGAGCATTGAGAAAGTGTGTAAGGAGGTGGCGGCGGCGGCGAGAGGAGTGCGGGGTGGGGGTGTCGCTGACAAGCTGGTTTAGTGCGGGGAAAGGACGATCTGCCCTGCAGAAAGGCAGGATCGCAGCTTGGGTCTTGAAGCCGAGCAGAGAGGGAGGATTTCGTTATGTGATATTAGCTGGGGTGGCATGGACATCAGACATTCTTCGTGCACCTGTGGGAAGTCCCTGGTCAGCATTGAAAGGGGAAGGAAGTGACTGTGAAAGGGGAAGGAAGTGACCGCGAGGCCAGAGGCTCCCGGCTTAGCGATGCCTTGGCACCTGGGTGGATGAAGAGGTGGGAATTGGAAAAGTCCACGGTCACACCTGACCGTCATGGGACAAGGCGAGGGGAAGTCTTGTTACCACGGGCCAGCCATGCCTGCCCTCCCATCCCAGCTAATCCTCACAAGACATCTTCCTTTATTGCATTTTTGTCATCTGCTGGATCTCTAGCGACTATGACAGTTCCTGGTACTGAAAATATTTTAATTTATTAGACGGATATGACACTAAGAATTAATCATCTTTAGTAATCCAAGGATTTTTTTTATAGTTCAAACCCAGTTCTGCCTAATTCAAATTCTAGAATTAAAAAAAAAAGTTAGTTTGGGGGCCTGAAGAGATGACTAAATGGCTAAGAGCACTGACTGCTCTTCCAGAGGACCTGGGCTTGATTCCAGGAACCCACAACACAGCTCACAACCATCTGCAACTCCAGTGACAGGAGATTCAACCCCCCTTGGGGCCTCCTTGGGCTCTATAAGCATGTGGTACACAAACATACATACAGGAAAGATACTCATACATGTAAAGTGAAAATAAACTTTAAAAAGCATTAGTTTGTCAGGGTATCTGGACAAAAGTCCCATAAACCTTCTTTTTGTGAGTTCCCCATGTCTGGAATGCAGTGTTTTTTACCTATGGTACCATCCAATAAAAGGCGATACTCCACCTGACCGGTGACTCTACAGCTCAGTTGTAATTACGGAAGAGGACGGAAGAATACTACATCCACCAGCAAAATATTTACATTTGGCATCATTTGGTCAAGTTTGTTAGTGTTTTGACCTTGTTTCTTCATGACTATAATAAAATGGGTGGGTTGAAACACATGATCTCCATGTTAGCACCCAGCTAACCAGGACAAGGTAAATATTAGCAAACACTAATTTTTAAATTATATTGCCATTGGTCATTCCAGCAATTGAAAATTACTACAGAAAAAGGAAATGTCTGAAGACTAATTTCAATAAAAATTAAAATTAATAGCACTATGCACTTGAATGATCCAAAAAATATGAAATCAAGAAAATGATTCCATTTACAATGGTAACAAATTTAACAAAGGAAGTGGTAAAATGATTAATACTCTAAAGCCTGCAGAATGCTATTGAAGGAAGTTAAAATAAAAATTAGTATAAAGACACACCAAGTCCATGGACTGGAAGGCCACATTGCTAACACAGCAATGTCCCAAAAGACCCATGTAACCCCCAGCAGAGTCTCAAATGAAACCTCAGTAGGTAAAGATGATTCTAAAGGTCACAGAGAAATGTGAGATACAAAACAGGCAAGCCATCCTATAGAATAACACTATTGGGCCATGGAGATGAGATTGGTCCTATAGGATTCTTATGCCTAGCAAGCTTCCTGTAAAAAGCCATCCTATTGTAGTTGTGTTGAGAAATACTACTTTAACTGTGCAAAGGTGTGTTACATTTGTTTCTTCTGTGGAGTATTACATTAACTGCACAAAGGTGTGTTACATGTGTTTCTGCTGCCTTTGTTAGCCTGTAAAGATGTGTTACATATGTTTCTGCTGCCTTTGTTAACAATGTAAAAATGTGTAGCTGTTTCACTCTGCTTGCCTAAGGCACCTGATTGATCTAATAAAGAGCTGAATGATCAATAGATAGGCAGGAGAAAGGACAGGAGGGGTTGGCAGGCAGAGAGAATAAATAGGAGGAGGAATCTAGACAGGGAAGAGAGAGAACAAGGGAGAGAGGTACTTGCCTGGGGGCAGAAGCCAGGCAGCTGCCAACCAGCCTTGGAGAAGCAGTGAAAGTAAGATATACAGAAGGAAAGAAAAGCAGAAAGCCCTGAGGCAAAGGTAAAGAGAAACAGATTGATTTATGTTAAAGAGCTAGCCAGAGCCGAGCCTAAGCTAGGCCGAGCATTCAAAACTAATAATAAGTCTCTCCGTCATGACTTGGGAGCTGGTTAGGGGCCCAAAAGAAAGAGCCTGGTACAGTGGTTGCTTTTGCAGCAATCACAACTCTGAGCTACTCTCTAACACCATTAGTTATTAATAGCTTTGTTCTCGTGTGTTTTTATGTCTTGTGTGAAGATTGTTGGGTCAAACAAAAGACATTTAGCTATCTAAACTTTACACTGAGAACCTCAGAAAATAAATAACATGTTTGATGCTTGCAAGAAGAGGGCTAGCCTAAAAATCAAAAACACTAATGACAGCCTATGTTGGAGAGGATGTGGAGTAAGGGGAACACTCCGCCACTGTTGGTGGCAGTGCAAACTTGTAAAAAAAATTGGAAATTAATCTGCCTCAAGGCCCAGGTATGCCCAAAGGGTGTTCAATAATGCCACAAGGACACTTGCTCAATTATGTTCATAGTAGTGTTATTCCTAGCCATCAGAACCTGGATACAACCTAGATGCTCCTCAACCAAAAAAAAAAATGGATTTAAAAAATGTGGTGCATCTATCTACATAATGGAGTATGACTCAGCAGTTAAAAAAGTGACATCATGAAATTTGCAGGCAAATGAATGAAACTAGAAAAAATTATCCTGAGTGAGGTAACCCAGACCCAGAAAGACAAACATGATATGTACCTACTCATAGGTAGATATTAGCTGTAAAAAGGATAACCAGACTGCAATCTACAACCACAGAGAAGCCAGACAAGAAGGAGAATCCAAAAGAGGGATGCATGGATTTCCCTGGGAAGGGGAAATCGAAGAGATACCTTGGGGAAACTGGGGTGGGTGTGGGGGATAGAGGTATGGGAACATGAGGGATAAGGTTGGGCTGGTTGGGGATATCGGAAGAGAGTAATGAAAGAAATATCCCGATGGAGGGCATTTTGGGGTCAGGGAGAAACTTGGTGCCAGGGAAACTTCCAGGAACCCACAAGAATGACCCCAGCTAAGCTTCCTAGCAAAAATCGATAGGGTGCCTGAACTGGCCGTTTCCTGTAATCAGGTTGATGTCTATCCTAATTGTAATCAGAGAGACTTCATCCAGTAACTGATGGAAGCAGATGCAGAGAGCCTCAGCCAAGCACCGGGCTGAGCTCTGGGAGTCTAGTTAATTAGAGAGAGGAAGGATTGTATAGAGGGAGCAAGATCATGACAAGGAAACCCACAGGGACAGCAGACTTGAGCTAGTGGGAACTCACTGATTCTGGACTGACAGCTAGGAAGCCTGCATAGGACCAACCTGGGCCCTCTGTATATGTGTGACCGTTGTGTAGCTTGTCTGTTTGTGGGACTCCAAGTAAGGGGATCGTGACATGTCCTTGACATTGGAGCTGGGATTTTGGAACCCATTCCCCATGCTGGGTTGCCTCACCCCCACCTTGATGCAGAGGGAGGAGCTTGGTCTTGCCTGAACTTGATGAGGCATGGTTTGTTAACTTCAATTGGATACCTGCCACTATCTGAATGGAAACAGAGGAGGAGTGGATGGGGGAGGGGCATAAGGAAGATGGGGGAGGCAACAGGAGGAGAAACTGTGGACAGTATATAAGATAAATGAAAAAATATTAATAAAAATAGAATAAGGCTACCCAGGTGTGGGAAGTTGCTATTTGAGCAGGGCTGTAGTTGGCGAGAAAGGACAGTGACATAAACGTTTGTGTAAACCACATCTCCATGAAACCAGGGCATTTTCTTAATTGCTTTTTCTTCCCACCTAATAGGCAAGGCAGAGAGACTACATCAGCTGTCTCTGGCAAGACTCAGTAGCAGAGAAGACGCATTCAAAGATACATGGAGTGGGTGGTGCCATCACCACCTGGGAGAAAGGATGATTTTCATAGGAAACACATATACTCAAGAGGAAGTAAAAATGACGTTTTACATAAAAACCAAAAACAATCCAATAAAGTGGAAAGATATCACCGATCTGGATAGAGACATAATCCATAGAGTCAAAATAACAATCTTATAAGTATTATATGTGTGCATGTATGTGGAGGTCAGAGGGCAACTTGCAGAAGTCAGTCTCTCCGCCAGAGAAGGAGCTCAGGCTTGGTGTCAGGCACCTTCACACCCGGAGGCGTTGCCCTGGCCCTATTCCGAGTCTCAGTTGGGCCGGAGGAACTAATGCTTGTGGCTGTGAGAACCCTCACTTCAGGGTGGTTGTATATGGAGCAGGATTCCTTCCACCGCCTAATGGAACCTCCTGGCTGCCGGTGTCCATTCTCTGCCTCTCCTGCTCCACCGCAGGAACGCGGGGTCCCCTGGGTTAAGCGCTCGAACCCACTGTCCGATTCTTTTCTTAATTCTTTCGCCATCTTTACTGTTACATTTTATCTACTCGTTCTTGGACTAAAATAATGCCGCCATGATACCACGCAGATTTCTCATTACTATAAATCCTTCGCAGAGGCAGACACCCTCTCCCGTCTGATGAGCATGGACTCATTGTCCCCAAGGAGAGACTCGGCCGAGCCCTGCTGGCCCAAGAAGGGAATTGTCAGAAGGAAAGTTCCAGTCAACTACAGAAACTTCCGGTTGGACCCAGGATGGACATAAACTCCGACTTTGCCTCTTGTGGTCTGGGCTCAAGAATGTTAGATTGGGTTTTGATGAAACTTAAAAGGGTTTCTAGCCTCAAAGTACGTAATGGTTCCAAGCACGTCCTACTGAATTTCTGTTCTGATTCCTTCCTACTTATGACTATAACATTGCCCACCGCTGAGCGACGCTCGATCCACCAGGAGCCCCTAGCCGTGCACCTGACGCTGCGTCAGAGCTGAGAGAGAAAAGAACCCTTTGCTGCACGTGAGGAGTCCACAGAAGAGGGAAATCGGCCAAAGGTGGAGGTGGCCGCTTCCTGTGAGCTGCTTCTCTGGAGGAATTGACTGGATGCCTTGCCATGTGCGGGGCCCATGAGAGGAAGCGTGGCGTAAATTCCCCCAGGACCATGGTGTGTCACAACTGTCCGCCTGGCTCGTCCCTCCGCACTTAGGCTGCCTGGGTAAATCGGAAAGAGGAAGAGTAGAAAGTTTCCACCTCACAGGCCACATGAAGGTATTAATAGAGAAGTATATCGTTGCCATCTTCGTCATCAGCATCATCTTCCTCTTGGTCATCGACACCATCATCCTTGTCGTCGTCATGGTCATAGTAACTGTTATTAATTACTGTGTCATTGGCCACTGTGGTAACCTTGCAACATCTTCATTTTCTCACTATATTGACCGAGGAAAACCTGCTGCCTCTGGGAAGAAAGTCTCAGGGGCCAGGATCCACTGGGAGACTGGAATTCTCTGCACTGAGTGGGAATGGAGGGCTGTCTGCACTTTGCTTCTGCGTGGGCGTGGGCGTGGCCGCTTTCAGAATGAGGTCCAGCACAGATCTGGGTTCATGCCCTCATCTGCACCATTTAACACAGCCCAGACGTTCTGCTTGATTCAAACTGTGAAGATCTGACTGGTAGTTTAAAATCATTCATTTATTTTACAAGTATGGGTTTTTTTGCCTGTGTGTGAAACTGTATCATAAGTGTGCAATGCCCGAGGGGGCCAGAAGAGGGCATCAAGTCACTTGGAACTGGAGTTACAGGTGGTTGTGAGCTTCTACGTGGGTGCTGGGAACTGAACCAGGGTCCTCTGTAAGAGCATCCAGTGCTCTTAACTATGGTGCCATCTCTCCAGTCCCTCATTGGCAGTTTAGCAGGCAGAGCAGAGCTAACCTGAGGGATCCTGGAACTCACTGGGACTGAACAGATACAGAAATGAAATGCCCTCTGCATCCCCATGATGGAAGAGAGGTCACTTCTAGCTGTTCTTGTTTGTAGACACCCATTCACTTCAGCCCTGCGGGCGTGTGCCAGCCAGGTTCCGAAGCTTGGCCGTGACCCAGAGCTCAAAGGCAGCACCTGTGCCCACCCTCCTGCTCACCCTCACCTCATGCAGAACCTTTTCCCAGACAGAGCCCCCCAAAAACACACCCATGATTGAGTCCCATCCGTATCTCCCTGCCCAGTCCCCAAACTCAGCCACCCCACTCCTGTCTAGCCAGGCTTCCATTACAAGCAAGCTGTGCAGAAGCTGGGTCCAAACAACGATAAAATCAGACATTATGAAGAACTATGGAAATAACATCTACTTATTAGGGGGGAGAGTTTCTACTAAATATAGCATGAAAAATAAGAGACCCAGACACTGATATTGGGGTCCAAGCTTCAAGCTGAAGATCAGAAAAGCAAAGCAGCCGGCCACTATCTCTTACCCCTCCCTATGCTCAGACCAAAGGGGTGATCTTCAGACTGCTCCCAACATCACAGCTCCTCAGATTCACTCAGACTGTTATGCTCTCCTCAACATGCTAGAGACTAACTCTCAGACTGAATGCCTCTATTTTTTGTGCTTCTCAAATCCTGGGATTAAATGTGTGAGCTCTGATTCACTCTTTTAGACTGATTCAATCTAGTGTAGCCCTGGTGGCCTTGAGCTAACAGAGATTGTCTACCTCTTAGTCCTGCGTCCTTGGATTAAGGTGTTCGCCACCACTGCATAGTTTCTATAGCTAACTAGTGAGGTTGGCTTTGCAAATGGATCTCCAGTGACTTTATTAGATCATAAACAATATATATCAGCACAATTAAACACATAGAAAGAAATCTGAATTCATGTGTTTAATAAGGAATATAATGAGTTATTAAAATGCTAAAATTTGGGGGGGACTGAAAAGGATTTCTATGTTTTTTTTTTGGTTTTTCAAGACAGGGTTTCTCTGTATTGTTTTGGAGGGTGCCCTGGAACTCGCTTTGTAGACCAGGCTGGCCTCGAACTCACAGAGATCCACCTGCCTCTGCCTCCCGAGTGCTGGGATTAAAGGCGTGCACCACCAACCCCCGGCGGATTTCTACGTTCTTAAAGATGAATATAATGTATAATTTTAAAGCACCCAACATCTACATGAATTTTTATAAAGTTGAGGCAGTTTTTCTAGGCATCAATGTGAAAGGCGATTATACACACATACGCACATACACTCACAAGTCTGAGACTAGCATGATTTTGTAAAATAGCCTTCCCCACTACCGCATTGTTTAATTTTTTTCAGGGTTCTGTTTATTTTCACTGTTCTTATATGGAGACAAGTTTTTTTCATTTGTTTTGTAACGTTTAAAACAGTGATCATCATTATAGCTCTGTAGTAAAGAGTGAATTCTTTTGTTTTGTTTTGTTTTTTGGGTTTTTTTTTTTTTTTTTTTTTTTTTGGTTTTACGAGGTTTTGGAGCCTGTCGGTCCAGCCTGGCCTCGAACTCACAGAGATCCGCCTGCCTCTGCCTCCCGAGTGCTGGGATTAAAGGCATGCGCCACCAACGCCCGGCAAGAGTGAATTCTAAGGATAGATTCAGTTACAACACTGTGGCTTTGCAGTGCAACTGAGCCCTCTGCTCTACCCACCCCCTCGAGGCCCAACCGGGACATCATCCCCACAGAGGAAGCAGAAGTTAACCGGGATTCACAAACTGTGCTGAAGCGAAACCGGCTGGCATTGAACGCATCCTCCTCAGCCAATGAGGAGCGGGTGTGGGCGGCGGCGTCACTTGTCTCCGGAAGAACTCACAGGAAAAGCGCCGCGGTACAGACAAAGGGAGCCATGCCATAAAGCCAGCTAAAACTGGCTTAGAGGAAACATTTAACAAAGCTTTCTCGCGTATTCAGTGAAACATGGAAAGCCTAAGCACTGGCCTGGGGTCCGGGATAGAAATAGGATATAAGCCAAATAAATGAAATTTCAAAATGAACAGGAATCTGAAAACCAATAGGAATGATAAATAGGCCTTAAATTACGTAAAAACAAAACAAAACAAAAACAAAAAGCTAATTGTATTAATCCCCACAGTCCTGTCTGCCTTCAACAAAGCAGTGAAATGCTAGCCCTGGTGTCATGCATCTCAACCTTAGCTTCAGAGATAGGCATGACAGCTCTGGGGGCCCCTAATTCCACATTTCAGAGCTAGGCATGACAGCTCTAGGGGGCCCCTAATTCCACATTTCAGAGCTAGGCATGACAGCTCTAGAGGGCCCCTAATTCCACATTTCAGAGCTAGGCATGACAGCTCTAGAGGGCCGTTATTCCACATTTCAGAGACAGGCATGACAGCTCTAGAGGGCCGTTATTCCACATTTCAGAGACAGGCATGACAGCTCTAGAGGGCCGTTATTCCACATTTCAGAGATAGGCTTGACAGCTCTAGAGGGCCCCTAATTCCTCATTTCAGAGCTAGGCATGACAGCTCTAGAGGGCCGTTATTCCACATTTCAGAGATAAGCATGACAGCTCTAGGGGGCCCCTAATTCCACATTTCAGAGATAGGCATGACAGCTCTAGGGGGCCCCTAATTCCACATTTCAGAGCTAGGCATGACAGCTCTAGAGGGCCCCTAATTCCACATTTCAGAGCTAGGCATGACAGCTCTAGGGGGCCCCTAATTCCACATTTCAGAGATAGGCATGGCAGCTCTAGGGGGCCCCTAATTCCACATTCAGAGGCTGAAGCAGGAGGATTTCAAGTTTGAGGCCTGGTGAGGTTATTTCGTTTTTGCTTTTGCTGTGTCATCAGACCCCTAATAAATCTCTGCTGGGCTGAAGGCCCTTACAGGTTTGGGCATCTCCTTCTATGCAGCAAAAACTGATGAACAAACCTCACGTGTCTCCAATATTCAGAGATCAAAGAAAGCCAAATGCAGGAAGAACTTCAAAACATTATAGTTTTCTCATTGCATAGTTTGTAAACTGAGCCTAGTTTTATTCAACTTCATAAATTTTTATTGTTTTGATAATACTTGTATGGGTCTTAGGAATACTATTAAAAAGTTTTGACAAATAATTACAATCATAACTCACGCCCCTGTCGAGATATGGTTTTCTAAATACATATAAAATCCGGTGGGGACATGCAGAAAGAAGAGTGATAATGCCTAGGAGAGAGAGAGAGAGAGGTGACACTGTCTAGGGGAGAGAGGTGACACTGTCCAGGGGAGAGAGAGGTGACACTGTCTAGGAGAGAGAGGTGACACTGTCCAGGGGAGAGAGGTGACACTGTCCAGGGGAGAGAGGTGACACTGTCCAGGGGAGAGAGGTGACACTGTCCAGGAGAGAGAGAGGTGACACTGTCTAGAAGAGAGAGGTGACACTGTCCAGGGGAGAGAGGTGACACTGTCCAGGGGAGAGAGGTGACACTGTCCAGGGGAGAGAGAGGTGACACTGTCTAGGGGAGAGAGGTGACACTGTCCAGGGGAGAGAGAGAGGTGACACTGTCTAAGAGAGAGAGGTGACACTGTCTAGAAGAGAGAGGTGACACTGTCCAGAAGAGAGAGGTGACACTGTCCAGGGGAGAGAGAGGTGACACTGTCTAGAAGAGAGAGGTGACACTGTCCAGGGGAGAGAGGTGACACTGTCCAGGGGAGAGAGGTGACACTGTCCAGGGAGAGAGAGGTGACACTGTCTAGGGGAGAGAGGTGACACTGTCCAGGGGAGAGAGAGAGGTGACACTGTCTAAGAGAGAGAGGTGACACTGTCCAGGGGAGAGAGAGAGATGACACTGTCTAAGAGAGAGAGGTGACACTGTCCAGGGGAGAGAGATGACACTGTCTAGGGGAGAGAGAGGTGACACTGTCCAGGGGAGAGAGGTGACACTGTCCAGGGGAGAGAGAGGTGACACTGTCCAGGGGAGAGAGGTGACACTGTCCAGGGGAGAGAGGTGACACTGTCCAGGAGAGAGAGGTGACACTGTCTAGGGGAGAGAGAGGTGACACTGTCTAGGAGAGAGAGAGGTGACACTGTCTAAGAGAGAGAGGTGACACTAAGAGAGAGAGGTGACACTGTCCAGGGGAGAGAGAGGTGACACTGTCTAGGGGAGAGAGAGAGGTGACACTGTCCAGGGGAGAGAGGTGACACTGTCCAGGGGAGAGAGAGGTGACACTAAGAGAGAGAGGTGACACTGTCCAGGGGAGAGAGATGACACTGTCTAGGGGAGAGAGAGGTGACACTGTCTAGAAGAGAGAGGTGACACTGTCCAGGGGAGAGAGGTGACACTGTCCAGGGGAGAGAGGTGACACTGTCCAGGGGAGAGAGAGGTGACACTGTCTAGGGGAGAGAGGTGACACTGTCCAGGGGAGAGAGAGAGGTGACACTGTCTAAGAGAGAGAGGTGACACTGTCTAAGAGAGAGAGGTGACACTAAGAGAGAGAGGTGACACTGTCCAGGGGAGAGAGATGACACTGTCTAGGGGAGAGAGAGGTGACACTGTCCAGGGGAGAGAGGTGACACTGTCCAGGGGAAAGAGAGGTGACACTGTCCAGGGGAGAGAGGTGACACTGTCCAGGGGAGAGAGGTGACACTGTCCAGGAGAGAGAGGTGACACTGTCTAGGGGAGAGAGAGGTGACACTGTCTAGGAGAGAGAGGTGACACTGTCCAGGAGAGAGAGAGGTGACACTGTCTAAGAGAGAGAGGTGACACTGTCCAGGGGAGAGAGAGAGATGACACTGTCTAAGAGAGAGAGGTGACACTGTCTAAGAGAGAGAGGTGACACTGTCTAGGGGAGAGAGAGGTGACACTGTCTAAGAGAGAGAGGTGACACTGTCCAGGAGAGAGAGGTGACACTCTCCAGGAGAGAGAGGTGACACTGTCTAAGAGAGAGAGGTGACACTGTCTAAGAGAGAGGTGACACTGTCTAAGAGAGAGAGGTGACACTGTCTAGGAGAGAGATATGACACTGTCTAGGGGAGAGAGAGAGGTGACACTGTCTAGGAGAGAGAGGTGACACTGTCCAGGAGAGAGAGGTGACACTGTCTAGGAGAGAGAGGTGACACTGTCCAGGGGAGAGAGAGGTGACACTGTCTAGGGGAGAGAGAGGTGACACTGTCTAGGAGAGAGAGGTGACACTGTCCAGGGGAGAGAGAGGTGACACTGTCTAGGGGAGAGAGAGGTGACACTGTCTAAGAGAGAGAGGTGACACTGTCTAGAAGAGAGATATGACACTGTCTAGGGGAGAGAGAGAGGTGACACTGTCCAGGAGAGAGGTGACACTGTCCAGGGGAGAGAGAGAGATGACACTGTCTAAGAGAGAGAGGTGACACTGTCTAACAGAGAGAGGTGACACTGTCTAAGAGAGAGAGGTGACACTGTCTAGGGGAGAGAGAGGTGACACTGTCTAGAAGAGAGAGGTGACACTGTCTAGGGGAGAGAGGTGACACTGTCCAGGGGAGAGAGAGGTGACACTGTCTAGGGGAGAGAGGTGACACTGTCCAGGGGAGAGAGAGAGGTGACACTGTCTAAGAGAGAGAGGTGACACTGTCCAGGGGGAGAGAGAGAGATGACACTGTCTAAGAGAGAGAGGTGACACTGTCTAAGAGAGAGAGGTGACACTGTCTAGGGGAGAGAGAGGTGACACTGTCTAGAAGAGAGAGGTGACACTGTCTAGAAGAGAGAGGTGACACTGTCTAGGAGAGAGAGGTGACACTGTCTAGGAGAGAGAGGTGACACTGTCCAGGGGAGAGAGGTGACACTGTCTAAGAGAGAGAGGTGACACTGTCTAAGAGAGAGAGGTGACACTGTCTAGGAGAGAGAGGTGACACTGTCCAGGAGAGAGAGGTGACACTGTCCAGGGGAGAGAGGTGACACTTTCTAAGAGAGAGAGGTGACACTGTCTAAGAGAGAGAGGTGACACTGTCCAGGGGAGAGAGGTGACACTGTCTAAGAGAGAGAGGTGACACTGTCTAAGAGAGAGAGGTGACACTGTCTAAGAGAGAGAGGTGACACTGTCCAGGAGAGAGAGGTGACACTGTATAGAAGAGAGAGGTGACACTGTCCAGGGGAGAGAGAGAGGTGACACTGTCTAAGAGAGAGAGGTGACACTGTCTAGAAGAGAGATATGACACTGTCTAGGGGAGAGAGAGAGGTGACACTGTCTAGGAGAGAGAGGTGACACTGTCTAGGAGAGAGAGGTGACACTGTCCAGGGGAGAGAGAGGTGACACTGTCTAGGGGAGAGAGAGAGGTGACACTGTCCAGGGGAGAGAGAGGTGACACTGTCCAGGGGAGAGAGAGGTGACACTGTCTAGGGGAGAGAGAGAGGTGACACTGTCTAGGAGAGAGAGGTGACACTGTCCAGGGGAGAGAGAGGTGACACTGTCTAGGAGAGAGAGGTGACACTGTCTAGGGGAGAGAGAGGTGACACTGTCTAGGAGAGAGAGGTGACACTGTCCAGGAGAGAGAGAGGTGACACTGTCTAAGAGAGAGAGGTGACACTGTCTAGGGGAGAGAGAGGTGACACTGTCTAGGAGAGAGAGGTGACACTGTTTAGGGGAGAGAGAGGTGACACTGTCCAGGGGAGAGAGAGGTGACACTGTTTAGGAGAGAGAGAGAGGTGACACTGTCTAGGGGAAGGATTGGGAACAACAGAGGAGGAAGGGAGGGTTGGTGGGAAACAGGACCATGGTTCATGGCACACTTGTATAAAGTGTATTTACACAGCCTAGTACTATGGACAAGGAATATGCCCCGATAACAATTAATTTTAAAAGAGATGCGGGGCGGGAGAGATGGTTCCGGGGTCAGGAGCACTCACTGCTCTTGCGGAGGTCCTGAGTTCACTTCCCAGCACCCTCGTTGCTGCTATTGCTCCAGCTGCCTGTAACTCTAGGTCCAGGGAGCCCAGCGTCTCTTCCGACTCCAGGGGCATCCACGTGTGCACACCCATACACAGAGACACATAATTAAAAATAAAAACAGTCTTTAAAGAGTACGCCTCATGGACATCCCAGAGTCTACTGTGGATGAAACACGCATGACCACTATCCTAATTTCACGTGACAGAATAAGCGTGTCTACTCTAAGATTTCTGATGAAATGAATCATATAGCATGTATTCTCTTTAGAATATTTATGTATTGTTTTACTCATGTGTGTGTGTGTGTGTGCATGCATGAGTTCATGTGCACCACACACATGGAGCTACCAAAGGGAGGCCACAGGGTGTCCTGGAACTGGATGGAGTTCCAGTCAGTTGTGTGCCCCATGCGGGTGCAGGGAAGGGCCCAGGTCAACCGCAGCTGCAGCCAGTGCTCTTGACCCCTGAGCCATCTGGGGCCTCACAACCTGTCTTCTCGTGCCTGGCGTCTCCCGTTTCGGGTGAGCTCATCCTTGCTCTCATTTCTATACTTTATTTCAAAGTCTATCCGTGTGCGTGCACGCCCGTTTTTCTGCATGATCACCGTGGGTACGCCGTGGCCTCGAGGTGAGGTTAGAGAGGGCTCAGTGGTGAGGAGCTCTGGCTGCTCTCGCTGAGGACTGGGATTCAGGTCCAGCACTCACAGGGCCAGGGTGGCTTCACAACCACCTGCGACTCCAGCAGCAGGGGATCTGACTTAGGATACCTTGCTCATCCCTCCTCTCCTCCACAGGGCGCTCTCCTGTGGGGCTGGCGGCAACTTGTGCAGGGGGCTTCATGGATGCAGTTTTCATGAGTCATGGCCTGGACTTGGGTGGACTCTGTGTGTATGTGTGTGTGTGTGTGTGTGTGTGTGTGTGTGTGTGTGTGTGTGTCTGTCTGTCTGTCTGTCTGTCTGTCTGCCTGTCTGCCTGCCTTCCTGCCTGCCTGCCTGCCTGTCTGTCATGTGCCTCTGTGCCTGTGTCTGTCTGTCTGTGTGTCTGTGTGTCTGCGTAGCTGCCTCTGGGTCACCACGTGCCTATAGCTCCTCTCCCGAGATCCTGTCAGTAATTCCGACAAACTCGATGCTTCACCAAATTGGACTTGGGGGGAGTCATCTCATTAGTGTGCTGTCTGTGTCCTGTTGGGTGAACAGACATTTGTTCAGGTCTCTGCAGGAAGTCATCCAACAACTAGTAAGATCTGTTAAGGCCTCCGGGCAAAGGTCAGAAAAGAAACGAAAGAGAAAACTCACCAGCGTGTATCACAGGGCTTCTCTGGATATCGGTCTGTTGGAACAAGGGAAGTAAAGCCAGTGGGGATATATACCAGGAGAACTGTTGCAAGGGATTTTTTTGCGCAGATGTGGGGATGAACTGGAATGTCCGAGGGTCACTGGGCAGGTGTCCGAGGGTCACTGGGCAGGTTGTCCTCAGAAGGGCATCTGGGAACTTGGTGCAGGCAGGGGCCACAGCGACTCTCCTGCTCCTCAGACAAGCCTTGGCTCGCTCTTAAGACTTCCCAGCTGTGGCCAACTCAGCCCGATGGTCCAGGGTCATCTCTCTTACTTACGAATTAATTACATCCATGGAATATGTTCACAGATAACTGGAAGGGTGTTTGGTTGAGCAATAGGGGGCTGTACCCCAGACACTCAAAACTGGTCCCTACATTATCTAAAGGGACTTAGATAATGCTCATTCCATCAGCAAGTGGGGGCTGACAAGAAAACTCTGATTACCTTAATAAATCTGCCCAGAAGGAGGCAAACTACAGTAAGGTGAAGGCTGGAGCAGTACCTAGTTTGTGGCATCCAGGCAGGCGCTGGGGTGTCTGTCTCACAACTCCACAGTCTCTGCCTCTGGGAAGACCAAGGGCTCACACACTCATCTCACAAGGACAGAGTAACTGGTCGCAAGTGATCACAAGCTTGTGGTCTCCACAGATTGCACAACACTCAGTCTTTATGAAGAATAGAACCCTCGAGGTTGCCTTGATTTAACCAACAGCTTCTCACATTTATCTGAAACAATCGCATAAAAGGATAACAAATTTGGAAAACCCAGTGTTTGGAGAACAAAATGTTTTCTAAGTTACAAGAATACCTTTCAACATTTGATTAAACATTCTTAGATTCAAAAATATTTTAAGAGTAGTCGAGCTAGCCAGAACTTCCTATTGTGTTCAGTGTCCTGAAACTTCCTTTAGACATAGCATGAAGATTATTCAAAAGAAGGGGGAAATCTGAATAAACACCCTGCAGTCCTGATGGTGGCCACAGGTCCCGAAGGCTCCCCATCCGGGTTTACACAAGGAGAAAGAGTAAAGGCATTGGTTGACCGGCCACCGCCTGCGGGGACCCCTTGAGTAGGTGGTCAGCGTACAATCTGGAGTGTTCTGTACACGCTATAAAAAATAAAGAAAGAAAAGACAAAACCAGCTAACGCATGTGTGGGAGCCCCAGAAAGTGGCTGGGTGTCTGGGTTCTGGAAGCCACAGGAAAGGAATGAATTCAGAGGAGACTTCCGGAACCATACAGCCCAGAAAATTGTGAAGAGCACCATTATTATCAGGGTTCACCTATCCATAAGGCTTTTCAGAAATTCCCTCCTCTCTTCCCAGCCACACACACATGCACGGGAGAAAGTCCAGCGCGGAGCCTCCCACCTTCCTAGGGCATTCCCTGGGGTCCACTCTGAGCACAGGCTCCAGCCAGGCAGGGAGTTCCCCTTGCCTCTTCCAGGCCTCTCCCTGCAAGCTCTGCACCTGGCAACTGTGACGTCATCACGACGGAATTTTCTGATTGGGTCTGGCGGGGGTTTGGTTTAGTGTCAGACCTCCTGGGCTGGTGTCACACACTCTAGTTGAGGACTCGGGACAGCAGCTGCAGAGACCACCCAGGGAAGAGGATGATGCCCAGCAGAGCTCTGATTCTGGGGACCCTCGCCCTGATCGCCGTGCTCAGCCCCTGCGGGGGTGAGGATGACATCAAGGGTGAGTTGCCCAGCCGGGAAATGGGAAATCAAGAGATACAAATTCTCAGTAGTAGGAGGTCTAACAACGATGTGACCCCTGTCTTCAGAAGGCTCTGGTTGTGGAGCTGTGCTCACCAAGCCATGGTTCTAATGGTGAGTCCAGTGAGGGAAATATGGAGGGCTCTTCGAGAGACGGAGTTGTCCCAAGACTTGGGAGCGTGTCCACGAATGGGTGACTTTTCATTACTAAAAATACAGGAACTGTTACTCTCAATTTTCTCTGAGTTTCTGAAGCCATTCATACCCATCTCCTGTAGTGTATCTTAAAAAAAAAACAGTTCCATGAATCAAGTCTACTGATGTATGGGAAATGCTTATGCTAGGAACTGGCACTGGCAGGGGGTAAGAAAAGGGATCAACCATTGTACGGGACAATCGGACAATCCTCCTGAATCTTGCTCTCCTCGTGAGTCACCTCACAAGTGGCCTAGGCAAATGATTATTTTGGAACAATTTTTTATTATTTTGGTTTTTGTTTCTCGAGACAGGATTTCTCTGTATTGTTTTGGAGGCTGTCCTGGAACTCTCTCTGTAGACCAGGCTGGTCTCGAACTCACTGAGATCTGCCTGCCTCTGCCTCCCGAGTGCTGGGATTAAAGGCGTGCTCCACCAGCCTGGTCTATAAGAGCTAGCTCCAGGACAGCCTCCAAAACAATACAGAGAAATCCTGTCTCATCGCTTAGGTGCCCAGGCAGGAGGATCGGGAGTTCAAGGACAGCCTGGGCTGCATAGTGAGACTTTTACTACTTAATGCACTAGTAAATGTCAATTTCCCCTGGTTTCCATTCCAGACATAGTTTCACATTTTTGTAACAAAGTAAAGAATATAGGTCTGTCTGCCCTACCCCGCCATCTGCTGACAGTCTGTAACAGCGACCCAGGCAAACACAAGACACAGGAGGCTGTGGCCCCTCGGCCTCTGTTGCCCACGCCCTCACCCCCCCCCCCCCGCCACTCTCTGTGTGATTCCTGTCCTCTTCCAGAATCCCTCCTTAACTCTGTGACACTTTACAGATGTTAGCAGTAGCCGTGTGTACAATGTCTATTGAAAAGCCAAATGTTTGAAACAGGAAGTGAAAGGGATGGAGCGACCTCGTGAACCATGGCCGCCCTCGTTCCAGTTCTGTGGGGAGGCAGAAGCGTCACCGCTTCTCCGGGGAGCTGGGCTCCTTTGTCCCCAGTGTCGCACTGGAGTGCGGGAGTCGGGCGTGAACAGGCGCAGTGGGCAGGGTTCTGAGGAACTACAAAACCCATTTCTTTTGGATTTAAAAGAAAAAAAAGTGAAACTTCGAGGTCTAAGGAAATGCTTTGATTTTAACCCAGCCTGCATTACATTTGTCTTACATGTAAAAGATGACTTTCAGTATTTCACCAAGGAGGGGCCCCAAAGCCAAATGTATGGGGCTCATTTGTCTTAATGCAGGCCTGGTCATCGCTGATCCCAACTTTCACATGGTTCTGTCACCCGTCAGTCATTCCCAGAGTGTCCGTGGTCCTCAGAGCTGGCAGTAGTCATCCAATGCTCCCCTTCGTAAAGCGCTTGCTCAGCTAAGATGTGGGAGCTGAAATATAAAAACTGCTGCCTGTGCCAGCAAGTGTCACCCTGCCTCTAGGAAGTGTCATCTTGCCCCTAGAAAGATTCCTGCCCCAAGAAAGTGAAGTGTCCTGCCCCTAGGAAGTGTCCTGGCCCTAGGAAGTGTCACCCTGCTCTGATGTTGGAGGTCCTGTGATTATGTCAATAAAGCACTGTTGAGCCAATAGGGAACCAAGATAGGAGGGAGTAGGAGTCCAGAAGGACTCTGGGAAGGAGAAACAGAGAGAGACAAGATGTAACACCATGGGGGTAGGAAGCCCGGAACCATTCTCTGGTAAGAGATATACTTAGATTAACAATTATGGGGTAATTACTTAAGTCAGAGCTAGTCAATAAGAAGCAAGCAAGGCCAACAGCTTCATAATTAATATAGCCTCCTGTGTGTTTATTTGGGACTCAAGCGGCTCTAGAACCAGGCTGGCGGGAAGGCTTCTCTCAAGGAAAAAGCTTCTCTTTACACTGCCCCTAGGAAGTGTGCCGCCTGGTGATAGATCAGACCAAGGTCAGGAGGCAGAACGGCCATGGTGAGCACAGTGGGCCCAGCTGAGGTCGAAACTGTAACCGCAGGAGGCCGTGCACCGTGCAGTGTCTTCAGCAGCTCTTGTGACCCAGGACAAAAACCTGCTAGACCACGTGCTGTGTGACCACATTTGGAAAAGGAATCAAAAAGATTTATTAGTAATGAATAAGAAAGCTTTGAGGGGGAGCTGTGGTGTCTGTGTGGTGGGGCAAGAGGGGAGGGCTGGTTATACCAACCAAGATGATCGCCCTGGGAAGGGAGGAGCCAGAGGAGCAGTCAATCATGGCTAGGAGATGGGGGGGGGGAGTCATAGTGTTGTTGGAAATGTATTAATTAAAACCGAGCGCAAGCCGTCAAAGCAGAGGAGGTTTCAGCAAATTGAAAACCAGCAACAACCTTTATTTCAATGAGAAAAAGAGACCCCCGCTAACAGCAGGACCACGAGAGGGTGGTGCCGTTATTTTTGATTGGTATTTGCTTGTGCAGAATGCCGGACTGTAACCTGTCCACAGCCATCCACAGCACACTGCGCATACTCTGTGCACATACTCAGCTTGTCTAGAATTCACCAGCCAGTTACCCCTTACACAGCACTATGTCTGGCTTTCGCTGAAACTCAATAAATGAAAAGGAGGAAAAGATGAATACTAGATACTATCTATGCCTTGACAATGATGTGTATCTGGTGTTCTTTGGGTGGAATTGCCTGCTTGGTGACTGCTCAGTGTGGCCTCTCTCACATGCTCGCTGTTGGAGGCAAAAGTTTTAATTCACCACAAATCTGCAAGTGAATGTCAGTGTTGATTTGGAAAAGGCAAGAGGTAGGGCTTGACAGAAGCATATAATCTAATAAAGTCTCTATTTCTTCTAGAAGAAGTCAGAAAACTGTTCTGTAGGTCCCCACAGTTAACAATGCAGGAACTGTAGACATAGTAGTTATATATTTTGTAATTGTGTCATTGTTCTCTTTCTATAAGATTCTATATGCTTTTTTATTTGTTAAAAACATAAAGTTTTCTTGTGTGGAAAATGTCCTTTTTTTGAAGAGAAATAAAATGTAATAGATATGTTATTAACGTATGGACACTAAAGCTAATAAGAGAAGGAAATAAACGGACTGAATCTTTGAAAAGAAAGCAGAATACCTGAAATTTTCTTCCATTCAGTTGCGAGCTAGTGTGCCAGGCAGTGACCAAGGCAGTCAGGATAGCAGAAACCAAACACATGACACCCTGCCACACATGTCACAGAGGAAAAGACTGGACTGCAGCCAACACTGAGAGGGGTAGTGGGGACTGGGTGATGGAAATGTACCAAAAAATGAAGCTCATGCTATTTTAAAAAGTATTCTCTATCATTATGTTTAATAACATTCCCTTTTCTTTCCGTTTTCTATTTTTTCCTATTTTCCCATTTCCACCTAAATTTACCAGCTGACCATGTCGGCGCCTACGGTTTAGACTTCTACCAGTCTCAACAACCCAATGGCCAGTTCACGTTTGAGTTTGATGGCGATGAGTTGTTCTATGTGGACTCGGATAAGAAGGAGACGATCTGGAGGATTCCTGAGTTTGGCCAGCAGGCAAGCTTTGACCCACAGGGAGGACTGCAAGCTATAGCTGCAGCAAAGCAGAACTTGGACATCCTGATGAAACAGACCAATTCTACCCCAGCTACCAACAGTAAGTGCTCAGCACCCAACTCCTCCCTCCCTTCCCTGGTGGGGAACGTGAGCCTCTGCTCTAGAAAACCCTCTCCTGATGCTGCAACGATAAACGGCACACTTACTGAAAGTAAAAATAAGTATTTATTGTAGAAATTACTCACAAGAGACAAACAAGTAACCCAGATGAGCCGAGTAGTTTTCCACCACCGAACCGGAAGCCGGAAAGCCAGAAAAAGAGAGCTAGACTTCTGCTGTTCAGTCTTTTATACCTTCCTCCATAACACCCCTAGCCATGCCAAAAAAGTAGGCCTGGCTAGTGACGTAGTTCACTGCCTACATCCGTATACGTCTTTAGTCATGCCTAAAGTGGGTGTGGTTAGTGGTGCAGCAAACCGACCTTTTATTGCCTCATCTGTGTGCGCCTCTAGTAAGTCACATGGTTAATGGCGGTACACTGTTTCCTCCTACACTCTCCTTTCCAAGGCATGCCCAGATCTCATCACCCTCATCCTCTCTCCTTACAAATCACATATTCTGTGTAACACAAAGCTCTTGTTCCCACAATGCACTCCTTGAGCCTTTCAAAGCGGCTCCAACAGACTTCCTAACACCCTAGAGAGAGGGGCACGGGATAAAGTGGAGTCAGTTACACGTTAGCTCCCAGCAGGAGGAAGCTCAGGCTCCTTCATCATCATGGATGCGAGCCTTGGCAAGGAGGCTCCCTCACCAGATGAGCAGAATGCCAGCCATTCACAGCCAGGCCATTTCCCTTCCAGAGGTTCCTGAGGTGACCGTGTTCCCCAAGTCCCCTGTGCTGCTGGGTCAGCCCAACATCCTCATCTGCTTCGTGGACAACATCTTCCCTCCTGTGGTCAACATCACGTGGCTGAGAAACAGCAAGCCAGTCACAGACGGTGCTTATGAGACCAGCTTCTTCTTCAACAATGACTATTCCTTCCACAAGATGGTTTACCTCACCTTCATCCCTTCTGATGATGACATTTATGACTGCAGGGTGGAGCACTGGGGCCTGGACGAGCCGATGCTGAAACACTGGGGTTTGTGTGAATTCTGCCTGCTCCTGCGCTTTCTTGTGCACTGTCATCTCTAGAAGTCTGTCTTCTGGCTCTGGTGACAAAATTCATTTTCTACTCTTAAAGAGTTTTTAATGATAGACTTCATGATCTTCCATAAGTCCATCCCCAAAGTCTGTGTGGATTGACGTCTGTCCTCACAGGGGCCGTTTTGTATACACATACATGAACACACTCCCTCCTGACTCCAGAATCTTCCCTTTCCCAGAACCCGAGGTTCCAGCCCCCGTGTCAGAGCTGCCGGAGACTGTGGTCTGTGCCCTGGGGTTGTCCGTGGGCATTGTGGGCATCGTGGTGGGCACCATCTACATCATTCGAGGCCTGCGATCAGGTGGCCCCTCCAGACACCCAGGGCCCTTATAAGAAAGAAAGGTGAGGGTTTGTGTTTGGGGAGCTGAAGCCACCACACAGTGGGGAGCGAGGGAGGAGGAGACTGATGAAATCACAGTTGGAACATTGTTGAATTGTGCATGGCGTGATCACAGTTCAGAAGTCTTTGGAACCCATCCCTCTCCTGTCTGTTTTGTTGCAGGAGTGTGGCCCTCCCCAGGGCAGCGGTGGTGAGTTGGATGACCTGGCAAGGAGTGTTTCCTGGCCCAATTCATCACGTTGTCTTCTCCAGGTGTCCTCCGTCTCACTTTTCCCTTGGACCTGTGACTGTTCCCCTCACAGCTCACATACCCTTGAATTCTCCCCTGACCTGGGTTTTTTGTTTGTTTGTTCTGTTTCATTTGGCATCTTTCAAATCATACCTACTGTAGAATCTCTCAGTGGCCCTGATTCAGTAACTGTACAAAGCCGATAAATCACCTTTTGTTGAGTCAGTTACTGGTTTTTGTTTTTCCTGTCTTTCATCTTGGAGCTCACTGGAGCCAGGACCATATAATCCTGTGCCCAGTGACACAGAAACAATCAACTACAGCCATAGAATGCCCAGGAATCTTAACAAAGGTTGAACTTTCTCTTTTCATTCCCAGCTCTGACCACTGTCATCCGTCTCCAGTCAGGCGCCAGGGAGGTAGGGTGTGAAATCAGCCTTGGTGTTCACTTGCTATAAGGAAATAGCAGGGCACAGGGTGTACCCCAGGAATCCCAGCACTCCAGAGACAGAGCAGAGGAATCCTCACAAATCTAAGGCCCAGCTGGTCTACACCAGGCAAGCTGGAGTTATATAGGAAGGCCCTGTCTAAAAACAAAAAACAAAAAACAAAAAAAAAAACAAAGCAGAAAAGAAAAAATAACTCCATTCATTTTAACATAACCTTTTAATAAAAAGAACTTTGAATCTCAAAGTGATGAAAAATATTTTAATGTTATAAAAAGGCAAAATTTATAACAAAAATTTTATAAAAAGTCAAAACTTTTTGGAATCGTCCAGATGACACAGCTCTTAGTAATTTTTGTTTGTTTGTTTTTGTTTTACTCTTTTTAGTTTTTGGGGGGCCTGACACCTAGCTCCCAAATACTTCACATGGAGGTTTATTCTTATTTATAAATACCTGGCTTTAGTTTGGCTTGTTGGTAGCCAGCTTTTCTTAAATTATACCTTTTGGCTCTGGGCTCTTACCTTTCTCTATTCTTTATACCTTTCCTTACTTCTTTTTTCCTAGGCTAGCTGCATAGCTGGGTGACTGGCACTTACTCTCCTCCCAGATTTCCCCTCCTGTTTATTCTCTCTGCCTGGCAGTCTTGCATATCCTTTCTCCTGACTAACTATTGGCTGTTCAGCTCTTAATTACACCAATCAGGTGTTATAGACAGGCAAAGTAACACAGCTTCACAGAGTTAAACAATCACAACATAAAAGAATGCAACACATCTTTTGAATCATTAAACAAATGTTCCACAGATAAACAAATGTAACACATCTTAAAATAATATTCCACAACATCTTGGTGTGTCTGTGAGGGCATTTCCAGAGATATTTAGGTGAGATGTGTTGGAACCTGTCTTTGGGGTGCTTCAGTTGGATCGAGCTGACTTGCCTTGTCTGTACCTGAGAGGGGGAGTGTGGATTGAGAAACATCAGGTAGAAAAATTAAAAATACTAAAGAAAAGAGACAGAATAGAGTTGGGAGGGCAATCCAGTGAATACTGAATGCCTCAAGTTTATTGCTCAAAAGTCTTATATACCCCAACCAAAAAGGGGGAGGGGGGCAAAAGACTTCTTTATCGTGATACAAGGAACAAACAGACATTACTTCCTTAATTCTCCAAACATTTAGTAACTACACCTTAGACCAAATCCCTCATTATCTGCCTTTGAGGATTAAGAGTAACCATAAGTTAGACCAAATCTCTTGTTATATAGGTTAGATATGCACACCTTAGAGCAAACATCCTTCAGTAACCACACCTTAGACCTTTAGGTCTTAGGACTTTAATCTTTAAAGAGCAAGGATAGTTTTGAACTCTCTGACCTTGAGTCAAGATGAAGCAAAGCTATTTCTACGGGCACTGACAGGGGTGGGAAGAGCCATCCTGTGTTGGGGCTACACAATGATGAGGGACAGGCCACCAAAGTCTACTAAACCAGAAGCAAGCTCTATTCCAAGAAAAGAAAAAGGGGGGAAATCTCTGAGGGGCACAGAAGCTTATCAGCTATAGCGGTAACCACAGCCAGGGTTTGGGCTTCTGAAGCTGTGGCAAATTGGGCAGTTTTTGAACTGTCCTTTTTGTAGTAAGAAGCAAGCATTAGTCATGAATAAGAGAATTTTTATAATCTTGAGGTAAAACTCAGTTACAAATTGCTTTTTACAATTTTCGTTAATAGATTTTCTCAGGTAAACTAGCATTTGTATCTAGTCCATTGTTTCTCTCTGGCATTTTCGGGTGGTATTTACTCTGCACCCCCTGATACTGCCAGTTTTGCATAGTTGGGAAGAGCATGGAACAATGCATAACCAAAAGTCACGTACGTCTCATCATTTAAACTTAACTTGGCTCACGTCAATTTGCTAGTAGTCATGAGTGGCTGGGTAGGGGGCTATCTGTCAGATATTTGTCACAGAAGCAAGAAAAGCAACTCCTATGATAGGATGCATTCACCAAGCCAAGATGACAGGATCCTATAGGTCCTCTGCTGGATATGTGGCCCATAATTACCCCAAATTTTTTTCATGAGGTGCATGGCTATGATGGTATTTTCAATTTTCATAAAATATACAGGTAGCTACAAAGATAATGTGTGGTATAAAAAGCTTTAAGTTCGAGAAGGTGACCAGGTGCATTTCTTCTGTTCTCACAATAAGAATTCTGAAGGCAGGGAAGGAAATGGAGGCCCGTCGGGTGTTCTATGTTGTGTGGGTCAGTCAAAGAAAGAGGTTACTCCAAGATGAAATTTTGCAGCCAATGTGGCAGCAGGAAAGTTCAGCCTCCTCTGATGGACTGGACCCTGACCAGGTAACCAGGCATATTTACTGATTGTTACACAGAGTATCTCCTCATACCAAGTTCCCTAACCTAATTTACCTGTCTCACTGAGGGAGAGCATCCCATGTCCTCATGGCTCTAGTCCTTTACTGTGTATCATTTGCAATAAACAATAATACAAGAGCCTCGGGTGTGCCAGAGACATCTCGTGACTAAAGTCATCGGATGGCTGCAACACCTCCTCCAGTAAAACAATTCTACAAATCATGGAAGACATCCCTGTTCTCCACAAGGATGCTTTATTATTCACCACAATGAGTCTTCAAGGCCAAAGTACTTCTAGAAAACAACTGTTTGTTCTAATTTATATCCTAGAAACATTGCCTCTGCCAAATTCCTACAAGTCAGTTACAAGAGCACAATGGTGTAAATATCTGAAATGGAGCAAATATGAGTTCTTCACTTCAGGTTAGACCCAGTGGGCACAAGGGAGGCAATAGAAACCACAGGCTTGCAGGGGCTAGACAGGGGTGAAGCTGGGATAGATGCCACATAGGCTTCCTGCGCCACAAAAGGCTGTGGGAGGCAGAGGAGTGCATGCGACGAAAGGACGTCTCTAGGCAGATGAGCCCAAGTGAACTCACAGAATCCCTGTATATGTCCCTCTGTTCTAGGAGCAACAGAACACCTCACCCTCAACCCTATTCCCCTCATTCCTCCTGGTGAAGGAGCCTTTGACCTGTAAGATCAAACTCCCAGAGAGCCGACATAGTTTATAATCTTCAGCTGCCACTGTGGGAGCTGCATCTTCCACTGGACACACTGTCCCCGATGTCCCCTAAGAAAAACACTTCCACAGTAACCAAGCCAATGGGTGTGTATCCCAGATTCCCCTGGATCTGTCCAAAACTCTTGAGTGTGCCACTGAAGTTGTTTTAAGAATTTTACCTCTGTCTCTGCCATGCTGCCCCCCACTGCCCCGAAAATGTTAGCTGCATGTTTAGCACTAGGAAGACACTGAGGGTTGTTATAAAACCTGAGACCATTTCTGTCCATGCCAGCTGCATCAGTGAGCTTAGAATGCAATGGGGAAAACACAAAACACTAGCACAGTAGATACACAACACAGCTTAGTGGAAAGAAGCCTAAACCCAAAGAAAGGATTCAGCACATTATAGTTAATACATAAACTTTTCATCATTGAGTAAATTATTATTTCTTAGTCTTTTTTTTTTGGTTTTTACGAGACAGGGTTTCTCTGTATTGTTTTGGAGGCTTTCAGTCCAGACCGGCCTCGAACTCCCAGAGATCCTCCTGCCTCTGCCTCCCGAGTGCTGGGATTAAAGGCGTGTGCCACCAACGCCTGGCAGTATTTCTTAGTCTTATCCCATTCACAGTTTGGGAGTTGGCATAGTTTCTTCACAGGTGTTGATAAAATCTTGATATTCCATATTTATATTCATTATATTGGTTAAAGAAATGGATTAGGAATACCTGCTGGGGAGGAAGAGGACAAGTTAGGGAGAGGGGTGAAGAGGGTAATGGAGAGAAGAAATAAAAAGCAAGGAAGACCTGATGTGTATGTGTGAGACTGTCATTATTTTATATACTAAAATTAATTTGGAGCTGGGCGGTGGTGGCGCACGCCTTTAATCCCAGCACTCGGGAGGCAGAGGCAGGCGGATCTCTGTGAGTTGGAGGCCAGGCTGGTCTACAGAGTGAGTTCCAGGACAGCCTCCAAAACAACACAGGGAAACCCTGTCTCGTAAAAACCAAAAAATAAAATAAAATTAATTTGAATCTTTAGATATATGTTTCATTTGGAATACTCAAGAGGTATGTGACTGTGTGGAGAGCTTCCAAAAGGGGAAGATAAAATGAAGTAGGGTAAAGGGAAGATGGGGAATAATGGAATATAGAAGGTCGAATTGGGTTGAGTGTGGGCAGGCAGAGTGGAAGATGGGTTCAAAAAAAGGAGCCACAAGTAAGCAAAGGAACTAAAGTCTGAGGGAAAAAAGAATTGATGCACACACAGTTGCTCCTCTGCATGTTCCTTTATTATCATTATCATCATCATCATCATTATTATTATTATTATCAGCAGCATTATTACTATTACTATTATCTTTTCTCTCTTTCTCTCCCCCAGTTCTTGTGTGCATTTACAACAGTAATTCTTTTTGCAATACAATGTGAGGCTTGAGTGTCTCAGGGTCAGCAAGGCAAATAAGATGGGCTGATTACCTTTGTCTTTATCTTCTCAGGGGAAATAGGAGGAAGCAGTACATCTCTGAGCTGAGATCTTGGGTTAATAAACTGGGATAAAAGATAAGTGCAAGAAGGTTGAGACTCTTTTAGTTTGAGGTTAGTTAGGTTACCGCGGGACGCCAAAAGAACCGCTGCCAAGGAGACAACTCACTGAATGCAAAGACAATGGTTTCTTTATTATCAAGCTGCAGCAGGGATTCCACCCACTCGAGAACAAGGGGAATGTCACTTACAGCTAAGGGGGGGAGTGGGTTAAATGAAAAGACCATAAGGCTAAAACCCTCCAGATTACAAAGCTTCTGTGGTTACATAGGGTAAAATAATAACTGTACGTTTAAGCAGGATACAGTTGAACAGGATATTGTAGGGGGTATTGGGTTATGGGCTTGTTAATTATCCCCTGGGCCAGGGATTTTTACAACCACAGATTGGTGGCTATCTGGTTTTCTTTTTCCTATGTGGGCTTTGTAGTCTAAGTTTTTATACTTTCATTAATCTTTCCTATTTCAATCACTTCTCTATCTACCAGTGATGTAAAACCAGGGTATGATTATATTTTTGTATCTATCTGGGAAGCCATGAGTCAACAGCTTTGGGCGTGGCAATTCTATGTATCTGGGTATCTGGGAATGTCTTAGATGGAATGTTTTTGTTGGGATCCTAAACACTGACCAAATGCCTGTCAATAAGGATAATTGCAGGAAGGCAGATCTCTGCAAATTACATAGGAGTAGGTATCAAGGATGTGATAGTGGGAAATAGGTCACACACACAGCTAAGGGATGTAATCAGTAAAGTCCAACTGCATGGAGAAGTTCATTCCTAGTAAATGATCAGATAGTGCTAAACTGTGGGAAGTAAGTCCCAAGTTTGTTGCCAAAAGAAATAAATTACAGGAAGAATCTATAACAAGAAACAGCCACTCCACTCCAAAGCCACAGAGAAACTCTGTCTGGAAAAATTGAAAAAAAAAAAAAAAGGAAAAAACCAGCCACTCCATTCACAAAACTATAATACCAAGTACAACTTTTGTATTGGTTTAATCCATCAGAAGAAGGGTAGAAACATCAATGGCTTCATCTAAGAAGAGGTGTGAGAGACATCAGCCATATGTAAGGGAAGAACACACAAAGATAAATACGTTTAGCTGACTGTAGTGTATGGGAACCACAGACCTTGGCCGGAGGCCCACTTCCCCATCAGCCTGGGAGCTGGCAGCTGTAACCCACCTCAGAGAAAACATGTTTACTAACAACAATCCGGTGCCTGTAAGAAAAGTTTACCAGAGCAATAAGTTCCTGATAAGGGCTCACCCACGGGAACACCCTGACCTTGACCTTTCCAATGACTAACTGCCTCTTCCTGACCCCCCCACCCCTGGCACTGGTGTCAGAGCATATAACCAGCTGGGGTAAGAATAAAGCGAAGCCCTCTTGAAGCCTTCTTTCACCACCAACTGGTCTGTGTGTCATCTGCGGGACACCCTCCGCAGATTCTCGGTTCCAGGCTGCGTGGGCACGGCAGTAGTATCTGGTGAATTTCATAAAGTGAGCCATGAATGCAAGCAGGGCTGTAAAAGATGGACTGATTTCAGCTGCAAGAAGTTCATAGCCTTAAACCACAGGCAGCAGGCACTACCCAAACCAGAATAAAGTTCCAAGTCTTTACACCCCAAACAAGTGAAAGAAAATCCAGTGAGGCAGCTTTCATCACCTAAGGCAGTTCCAGGGGAGCAGAATGGAACAAGCAAATGCTTTGGTTCTATAGAGGAATTATGTAGTACAGGACAGCCCCCACTGCAGAAATTCACTTCCAGTCATATGGAAGAAAGCACACAAATAAATGCTTATGAAAATTAAACACCTAAAATTTTAAATAAAACTATCACATAATCCAGCAATCTTGCTACTGGGTACATATGCAAAAATATCAGAATGTTGAAGAGACATCTGCACACCTATGTTCACTGTAACAATATTCACTAGCTAAGACATGGAAAGAGCCTAAATTTCCTTTAATAGATAGCAAAATGTGAAGTAGGGTGTGTGTTGTGTGCCATCATTGTCAGCAACCTGAAGGGCACATGTGTAACATGAATAATATAAACCCAGTCACTAGTTCTTACCTCTACCTCAGACTGAAAGAGTGATCCTGGCTCTACAAATCCTCAGAGACAAATGCTCTACGTGTTCTGGAAACTAACTCCCACATCATACCTTTGGCTTCTTTCTTTTATAATTCCCTAGTGCTGGAATTAAAGGCATGTGATCTTAAATGTTGAGATAACCTTTGTGTGAGATTTTTACTTTAGGACTGGATTGATTTTGTGTAGCTCTGTGTGGCCTTTAACTAGCACAGATCTGTCTGCCTGTCTCTTGAATCCTGGGATTAAAGATGTGTATCACCACTGCCTAACTCTATGACTTGTGGCTAGCTTTGTATTCTGAACCCTCAGACAAGCTTTAATAAATCATAATATATCACCACAATTTCCCTTTTTTGTCTATTACAAAAAGAAGGCAACAACTAGCACTAAAAAACCATATGCAATAAGTACATCAACAATGGCTAGTTCATTTGCATTTGACAAATTCAGAGAAAATACTTCATTATCTATTCTATCTTGGTGAGTCCATAGTCTTGTACCTAATCTACTTTCTATTCTAATTTGCATTATCAAATTATCTTTTAATGCCTCTCAACCTTTTACACTTTACTGTGACGTCAGCACCAAGAACAAGTCTGAGGTATTGGGAAATGAAAGACAAGATGTCTAACCGTTTGTGCTAAGAGAATGCATCTGCTGCCTTTAATGTAAGAGAATGTGTGTGTGTATGCCTTTATTGCAAGTGCTAAGAGGTCCCTCTCTTTTGTAAAGAGGGAGCAGGCTTATATACAGGCTTACAGCACAATGGAAAAAACCCAGGTGGAAGAGATCATGTTTTCCTCTTGCTAGATGTTGATGTCAGTGGGGCAAGGCCAGGCAGTAAACCAAGACTAGAAAACAGGATACACTTACACTGGAAAACAGGATGGACTTGTTGACTGACCAGCAACTCACAGAGACCCCGTGGGCTGGGACCCAACATCTCCCCCATATATATGTGTGTGTGTGTGTGTGTGTGTGTGTGTGTGTGTGTGTGTGTGTGCGCGTGCGCGCGCGCGCCTGTCTCAGGTGACTAGGACATTAATGCCAACCTTACCCAGCAATGGAGAAATCACCCAGGCTTCATGATCCTCCTGTCTTGGGTTGGCTGGCATCCTCTTAGTCTCACATGTTATTGGCTGCCTAATTTTTTGTAAGCTCAACTGGAGTTGAGCTGAGGGATTCTCTGTGGTCCTTGAGTGACAACTCAAGCCTGGGCTGGTCTAGCGCCAAGGCGCCTTAGCCAAATGAAGCATATGATAATAAGTCCTACGGCTCAAGGCCCAGAGATAGAGACCCTGTCCATTCTTTGATTAAATGGCCTGCCATCTAGGATTCCCTAAGGAAGATCTCTCCAGAGGACGGAGGATCACAGGTCTCATTCATCCTAATAATTGGATTGGCCATTGATGAGTATAAACTTTGGCAGGGGTAACACAAATTGCGCCAGGGTAGGCAAACAGGTTTAAGGATGTAAAATTCCTACCTGGACTAAGTTATTTAAGGAGCTCTGAGTGCTGAGAGCCTGTTACTTCCCCTGCTGGTCTATCCACTGTGCTGGCTGTAGTTACAGACTGTGAGATGGCAGTCCCAGATACAATGGCTGCTGTAGCAGCAACAGCAACAGGTACAATCACCCCAGCAGTGATGCCAAAGTCTCTTTTTTGCCGCATTAGGGCAAGTTGCATTTCTCCAGAAAAATACACTGGCATAGGCGTGATTCCAGGCATCTGGATGATTAGGACGGAAGAACTTTCCATCCAGTAGCTTGCAAGGTTGAGAAACAGGAACTCTGGAACCTGCATTTCTTTTCTTTCTCAGACTGTAGATTCAATGACATCAAGGGTCAGGAACACTGGTTCAGCTTATCTCTCTGGAACTGGTTTAGGCAGGCTCTCACAGTTTTAGATCTGGTTCTTCTCTCCCCAAACAGTCTGGCAGCCATCTCACTTTATTATTTTCTATAAGAAAACACAAACATGCCCTGGACCCCAAGTTAGGGCAGAATCGGATCTTCTCCACTGTCTAGTGCATGGATGTCTCCATGTGACCTGAGCAAAAGTCGCTCAAGTTCCATCATGCCAGAATCTGTCTGCAGCAGATTGCTCACTGGCATCCACACATTTTAAAAATTTTGCACCATGTGGAGACTGGGTACATTACTTCCCCCACTTTTTATCTTTTGAAGTTACATTTGATCAATTCTCCATTGAGTATCTATACCCATTGTCTGTTTTTATCATTTTTGGAACTCCCATATAAGCAAAACATTTTTAAACAATGACTTATCACATGTTTGGTAGCTTTTTCATTTTGTGCAGTGACCATCAAGAAACCTGAATACCTATCAACTGTCATGTGTACACATTTTAACTTGCCAAATTCTTAGGTAGCTTCTTAATTATATTCAAAGCAACTTATGTATCCTTTTAATCATATCCAAGGTAATTTAAGCAGTTCTTTTTGTCAACATTCACACATTCACAATCACATTTCACACATACTTGTGTGACCACACCATACACACAGAACATACATATATCTTTTAGTCATCTTTTTCCCTAGGTCATGGTTAGTTTGTTGAAATGAAACTTCCATAATTGAAATCTCTTGTGACAGAATAGCTCCACCAATTCTTGAAATAAGACAAAAGGTTGAAAAAGTCCTGTGTGTCTCTCATAATCCCTCCATTTGAGAAGTTCTGAGCTACATTCCGGGGCTACAGCTGTACCCACTTCTTGTAATTCTGTAGATGCAGGGCAGAGAGGCCAGGCTTTTGACCAAGAAAGTTTTTAGAGATGACTCACAAAATTGACCTTAAATTTGTAACAATAACCAATCCTGTATAAATGAAAACAAACATTTATAAACAATATTTGGGAATGTGGGCATTGTTCTTTCAAAACTACTTCCTGATATTAGGGGGGTGCTGAAATACCATGGGGATCATCACACACACACACAGAAACCTGTTGAAGTCCTTGTTTTTGTGGTCTGTAAGGCTGCATCATCTCAGCTATTTTAGATGTTTGATCACCTGGGACACTGCTTCAGGTGGTCTTGCTTCATCAAACCATACTAGTCTGGAAGGAACCCACAGCTTTTTATTTTCTGTGGAAACAAAGGCCCCAAATAAAAGCACAAAGACTTACATTAAATATTAAACTGTTTATCCGATGGCTCAGACTTCTTACTGGATAGCTCTCTCTTAATTATTAACCCATAACTATTAGTCTATATATTTCTACATGGCTTTATCTTACCAGAGAATGCCCAGTGCATCCTATCTTCCTGTAGCTACATGGCATCTCCTCCTGGTGGCTTCTCTTTGCATTCCTCTCCCCAGACTCTTCTCCTAATCTGGTAGCCCTGCCTATTCTTCCTGCCTGGCAACTGGCAATCAGTGTTTTATTCATCAATCAATAAGAGAAACAAATATACAGAAGAACATCCCCCATCATTGCCTGTCTGAAGATCAGAGGATGGAGCTTGCCACTAGCTAACCATAGAGGTCGGGAGGTCTGTACAGATAGACAGGAAGTGAGATGGCTGGGTTGGAGAGAGGATATAAGTGAGAAGAAATAGGAACTTGCTCTCTTGTCTCCCAAGATGCTAAGGAGGTAAGGTGTGGTTGTGGCTTGCTCATTCTCTCTGATCAGCATTTTTCTCTATATCTGACTCCAGGTTTTTATTATTTAGAGCAATTAAGGACTCCTTTTTACAGTTACTTGCAGCAGGAATTTGTTTCTGCCAATAGTTTTAGGGTCTTAGGGTGTGGCTTCATGCAGAGGTGAGTCCTTATAAGGAAGAGGACAGATCACTCTCACTCTCTTTTAGGGTAATGATCTGAGACCTGACCATCATACTACATCGCAGCATCCTGCACCCCCAAGGGCAGTGCTTTACCTTCAGTGTGTGAGTGTTCCCTAAGTAAATATTTGTTATTTTTTTACTCGGGCTTTCGTGGACTTCCTTAATCTCTCCACAGTTACTGAATATATTAAGGGTTGGTTCTCTTAAGACCTTAGATTCCCTTTTAACTTAGTTTCCTGTTAAATTCCTCTGTGTGGGTCTGAATATTTCTATGATCTGCATTTGTAAGTTTTTCTAAGGCCTGTATCTTGGCACTCATATCAACCAACCTTTTTAGAAATAAATCAAGAATTATCAAAATGATAATTAACAGTATGTCAATCCCAGTTAAGTTGATTATCCCTTCATTTACTTGTTGCATTTTCAACCCATCCACTATGTAACACACAGAACATAACTCTCTCTATTGCGTTTTCTTTTTTTGTGGTTAATTCCTTCCTTTAAAAATTCCCAATAGACTTCCCAAATCTGCTGAGAACGAGCATGTGGTGTGAGATAAGAGTGGAGGCCTGAGGAGAGGGGCTGTAGGGAAAGCCTGCCACCCACATGGAGGTGGGCATCAAGAGGGGAGAAGTGAGAGAGAGAGAGAAAGAATGAGCTGGCTGTCTGAAAAACTCACACAGGATTGTTAAGAAGAAACGCGTGTGGTGGAAACTGCCAAAGGCAAAGTCTCCTGAGCTTGAGTGGCAGCTGATGACTAGAGTCTACAACCAAAAAAAAATCCCACAATTGCTCAAAGACTGGGGGGGGCAACAAAAAAAAAGCCTTAGTCAGGGACTCCAGCAGGAGCCCCACCTGCAGCTCAGGCCTGGGCCTGGGCCAGTGACTTCAAAGTGACTTTTTCATGGATTCATACTTTAATGTTGGATGCTAATTTGTAACATGAATAATGTAAACCCAGAGACAAATATTGGGGTTCAAGATGAAGATCAGAAAAGCAAAGCAGCCAGCCTCCTAGCTCTTATCTCTACTTCAGACTGGAAGGATGATCCTGGCTCCACTAAGCCTCAGATGTTCTCCCTGTCTGGAAAGTAAATCTCACATGAGACCCTTTGCTTCTTCCTTTTATACCTCCCTAGTACTGGGACTAATTTTGTTAAAACATACTGTACATATGTTTCTAATTTTGTTCAAGGTATTGTACCTATACAGCTCATTTAGCAATGCAATGCAAATTTCTAGTTCTTGAAAATTATCATCAATGATATAGGATAATAAGGATATGCAGGTTAATAATTGGTTACCCATTACAATCAGACTTGTAGTCATATTAGATGTGTTTACAAGGTCAAACAATTCAGAGATCTACAGAATATGACATGTAAAATGTTTTAATAACATAGGTATTCTTTTGATGACAATGAGACATGTCTGCTCCTGACAGCACCAATCTACATTGGAGAAGATGATGGGCACGGGCAGTTTACTTTCTTTGTGGCAAAGGTAAGCTATTGGGCAATAAAATCCCCTTGCCTCAACTACTGACAGTATGCTGTCCAAATTGGACAAGCAGGATATCAAAGAGTGACTGAAAACCTTGCTAAGGTGAGACAGCCCTTCAGAAACACCTGTCAGATATGCTAGGCCTGCAGGCTGAAGATGGGTGCCCCAAATGTTGCAGAGTCAGCTGTTTCTGTCATTTGTCATTTTTTTTTTGGAAGTAGTTTGCTCACACTTCCTGCTCACTCAGGTAATATTATTTCTTTCTTGGGTCTCTGAGGGAATTGAAGACTAAATAGTGTAGTTATAGTTTTTATTGCCTGGCCTCTATGGCCTGTGGCTAGCTTTGCATTCTGAACCCTCAGGCAAGCTTTAATAAATCATAAATAATATATTACCACACATATGGGGAATTAAATAAGCAGGCGCAGAGTGTCAGTACTGCATGAGCTCC
Source organism: Mesocricetus auratus (assembly GCF_017639785.1). NCBI lineage: Eukaryota > Metazoa > Chordata > Mammalia > Rodentia > Cricetidae > Mesocricetus > Mesocricetus auratus. Next base: position 2,141,200 of record NW_024429208.1, on the reverse strand, counting down.
ACATGGAATCCAAAAAACAAACATTCAAAGTGGTGGAACATATTATGGTGGTTCCCAGGGCAGAGAGTAGGAACAGAAGGAGACAGAAGAAAGGGGAGATATCCGTCAAAGTTTGTAAAGTTTTGGTTAGATTGAAAGAGTAATTTCTGGAAATCTATTATGCATCATTCTGTCTGTCATTAATAATAATAATCTGTATGTTTGCAAATTACAAAAGCAAATCTCAAATGTTCTCACAACACATAAAAAGTCAAGTATGTGAGGTGGTAGATATTATCTCTTATATGAACTTAATTGACTCAACTATTAACTCTCCCCTTAACTGAAATATAGCAGGATAATTGGGAAGGACCAAATATCCTGCAATAATTCTTACTCATAATAGTGTGTGAATACCAGTGGCTTAATTCAGTAAAGAAAAATTAGTTCATTCAAGAGCCTTAGGCTGTGGCGCTTCTAACATCCCACACCATCACTACAGTGATGACATCACATTCCTGGCAGCAGGAGACAATACAGACATGCTACATGCTACATGCTACATGCACCCCCCCAGAGTCTCCATTTCTTGGTTGTAATTACCTTACCCCCACTTAATAGGAGAGAAGCCTGGGAATTTTACAGATGTTTATGCAATATTGACGACCACCACTGTTCAAAAGGACACATGGATGTTAGTTTGTTTGAGAAAGGGTCTCACTGTATCATCCTGGCTCTACTGGAACTCTCTGTGTAGTCCAATCTGGCCTCAAACTCACAGAGATCCTCCTGCCTCTGCCTCCTGAGATTAAAGGTGTGACCACCATACCCTGCTTCAAGGTGATGTTCTTTTTTTTGTTGTTGTTGTTTTGTTTTGTTTTTTTGTTTTTTTACCAGACAGGGTTTCTCTGTATTGTTTTGGAGGCTGTCGGTCCAGCCTGGCCTCGAACTCACAGAGATCCACCTGCTTCTGCCTCCCGAGTGCTGCACGGTAATGTTCTTTGAGGCTAAATGCTAAAACTAACCATTCCTTGTTTTATAACCACTCATGCACTGTCCTATATTTCTATTTCTTAGCAAACGTGTTTGTAAATATTGTACTTGCTACTTATTAAGTTATTAATTAAATATTATAATGCCCAATGAATTGTGATAAACAGTTGTTTCTATGCAGTCAGAACCCAGCCCTAAGAATCTTCCAGTCTATGGTGTGATAGTGTTGGACTGTACTACTCTCTTTGTTTGTCATTATCTCCCTAAATGTTAATTATTCCCAGCCTTGATTCCTTCCTTTGAGAGATCAAAAGTAATGCTCTCTCTACAGGAACTGGGAGCTCCTATGAAAACCCAGCACAAATTTTTTTCCATCCCCGCAAGGGGAAAGTTGTCCTTTTATTCAATTTGGAAAAAAGGACAGCGCCCACTGTGTCCTGTAATGTAAGCAACAAGGTTCACTGGGGATGATGACAAAACTTCCTTCTCCCAGGGGGCTGGAGAGAGCTCGCAGGCTAGGAGCACTGCCTGCTCTGTCAGGGATCTGTGTTAGGTTTCCAGCACTCACATGCTGTCTGTAACCACATTTCAGGGATCTGGTGCCCTCTTCTGGCCTCTATGGGCACTGCATGTGTGATTGGGTGACCATCTTGTTCTGGAAAAACTTAGATTATGACGTCAGGGAGTAGAACACTACCTGCAGTCTGTACACTCATTGTGTCCCTGGATGATGACCTGCATTTCAGCCTGTATCACAGAAGATATGAAGGGCTACTCCCCATTCTGACTTGATTCAGAGGATGGGAATCCTGCTAATTTTTAGACAAAGTGTGTGAATGAGGGCATGTTCCATGGAGGCATGGTCTTCCATGATCCCAGAGACAGGTTCACCTGTGTTATTAAAAAGAAAACCTAAAGGTGTGCTCCAGATCTCGGGGCTGAAAGCACAGCAAAGAAGTCACAGTGTGTGGGAACTAAAATAGATAGGTAACAATGTTCGCAGGTGATAAGAGCTCCATCCTTTAAGAATTTCAGCTCAGCAATGACGCCATGTGATGTGTAATGTGGTTCACATGTGAACTGGCACCTCTAGTGATGGCTGGGCCACCTATTCTGTTAGGTTTTACATTAGTTACCTTTCTCATTGCTCTGTCAAAACACCTATAAGGAGCAACAGGAGTCGGGAGGTTTTTTTTTTTTAACTTACAGTGCAAGGAGGATCAGCTCATTAATGATGCAGAAGGCCTGGTGACACAGAGAGAGATGAGTGACAAAGCCCCTCCGGTTTTGCTTTTTGTTCAGTTTGTTTTTGATTGTTTCTTTTTCCCCTGTCTGGAACCTCATCCCATTTAAGGTGGGCTGCCCAGAGATAGGCATCCAATTGAGCATCAACATAAACTGTCACAAGCCTACCAAAACCAAACCGCCCATTACCCCACCCTGAGGGAATCTGGAGATCCAGGTGCTCCACATGGCTGATATAACAACCTCCATTTTGAGGCCCTGGAGATTCAGGTCCCCAATAAAAGGGGTGAACACAATGTCTGCTGCTCACATCCTTGTGAAAATGGAGAGAAACGGCTTGGTGCAATGAAACAGACATTAGAGAAACAAGAGACAAAGATGGAGAGGGACACAGGGACACACAGGGACAGGGAGATGCAGTAAAGGGAGAAGTAGATGGGGTTACGGCTGCAGAGATGACTCTCATCGCTTACTTCTGAAACCAGCAACCCCCACATTCCTTACATCAACAAAATAGGATTAAGTTGGATTTTTGTCATCTGCAACCACAAAATTGCTTTTATTGTTGACCAAAATCTTTAAAAAATGAACATGGGTCCCAATCAGTGTGACTTCGCAGGATGCATCTGAAACATTAATGACCAGAGGTCACAGCTTCTGTCACCCAGCAATCCCACCACGTTGAGTTGTACTGTTGTCACCAACCTGAAAGAGGCTGGTGTGAAAACAGCACACTGAGGAGTAAAAGTATGAGCTATACATATGTGACAACAGGTGCCTCAGCCACCTTAACATGGAGCCCAGGATGCTTTCAATCACCTTTTTAGTAGAAACCTCTACTTCCGGCCATGGTTTGGCTAGGTGGTTAAGTCCCACACGGCTTCTCCCCAGCCCCATCAGTTAAGGAGGTTTAGGATACACATAATTCAAGGTATGTTTAATTTTAAAAGAAGCAAACACGTTAGCACATCTTTTCAGAAGTATTGTGGGAGAGTGAAGACAGAAGGCCTGGGGGTCTCAGTAGACTGTGCTGCAGTTCTGGAATCATCCCAGGAGCAGAGCCAAAGACAGAGCCTGGGGCATTGGGGGTCACAAGAACTGAGCTGTTGAGTGCACTGACCCCATGCTAGACTCTGAATCAGAGAGGGACAGGCAGGCTGGCACAGATGGGAACTGAAGGTAGGGATATATAGACCTTATGATGCAACAGCCAATTTCATCAAACACTCTCATGAATCACTGCAGAAGCCCTGTGGGAGACAGAGAGAGGGAGGGAGTGGTCACGAAAGGAACCCTGGAGATGCCCGACTCTCCTCCTGGATCCCACTGAGTTACACAAACAAAGCTGGTGACCAGGCCACGCCACCACCTTCCCCATCACCTGTGCAAAGGTAAAAATCAGCTAAAGGGGCTCAGGGCTTCCCAGGACACAAACTGTGGGGGTGGAAGAGAAGCCACCACCCCCAGGCAATATGAAAGCTCGGATCATTCTGGTAAATTAGAAGGATTAGTCTCCACTGCAGGGTTCTCAGCCTCTTCTGGTCATGAGCTTCAGTGCGGGGTTCAGAGCAGGCAACATCTTAGTGTCTAAACTCAAGTGATGGTGGTGAGGTCCTGCTTGGGGACAACCTCTGGAGCTTCCTGCAAACGCCGGCTGTGACACCAACTGTTACACTCTCAACCCACAGCAGAGACAAGTGATGAACCAGCTATCTGTCAGTTAGACCTGCCTCACGCCCTCCCTCACACCCACACTCCCCTGCATGCCACCCCTCCCCCAGATAAGGGCTGAAGAGTTACCTGCTGGAGGAGGCCCATGAGCTCCTGCAAAAGGAAGTCACAGAGAAAGGTCTTGTCATAAAAACAGGGGTCTCTCACAAAGCCCAAGGGGCAACAGGACATGAGGCTTAGCTGAAGTTGTTCTCTCATCCTGTGTTCACTAAGACCCTGAGCACCCCCAAAAAGGATGAAGCTGCCACCGGAAGGAGGGGAAGCAAGGCCCATGATCTCTCCGTGGACAGCAACAGTGGTGAAAGTCCCAGAATGGGCTCCACCATGGCTCTGTGGCAGTCACAATCAGCAAAGTCCCCCCAGGATTCCAGTCCCCCCGGGGTCTCCTGTGTCCTCCAACCCCCAACCCAGCTCCTCCCCCAGCCCTGCTCCTCCCCTAAGCACACCTCCACCTTCCCCTTCCTTCTTCCCCTTTCCCCTTCCCCTTCCTCCCCCTCCCCCCCAGTTTCCCCAGAGTCCTCACCCTTCTGACTCCTGTGGTGGATGAACAGCCCCAGCCCGAGGAAGATCAGCCCCAGCACGAAGCCCCCGATGCCACTCAGCATCTTGCTCTGGGCAGACTCGGACTGTGCGCCTGGGGAGCAGAGCCTGAGTGTCAGCTTTGTCCCCACACACCATGACTGAGTTCACCCTGGGCCATATGAGGTAAAGGAGCTGGGAGGGTCCAGTTCCAGAGCAAGGATAAGGGCCAAATAAGAAATCTAGATCATAGTTGTGAGGGGAGGTGCTAAGAGGATGTTTGCGCCTCACAGACATATCTATAACGTTGGACCAGAATATCCAGGCATTAGCTATCGCTGTCAACTCCTCTGGATATTAGGGACAAGTTCCAGGGCCCTAGTGATCACTCACAACTACTGTCTGGAAAGACAATTGGGTCAGGGTTCTCCCTATGTCCTTACTATGAGGCAAGAAATATGGTTTCTTATACTTTTCAGCTCAGTAGGACAACAGGACAAGTGGTGGCATTGGAGGGATGGGATAATAACTAAAATCCTATGTCATATGGGGCCCATAGTGAAATAAAAACGTTTCCCTTACTCCACTCCACGGTGACGGGGCTCTGCAGGCTGGGGTGCTCCACGTGGCAGGTGTAGACGTCTCCCCGCTGAGGAGTCATCTCCAGCATGACCAGGATCTGGAAGGTCCAGTCCCCGTTCTGAATAAGCTTCGTGGACACGACCCCCACCGTCTCCTCCTGGCCGTTCCGGAACCAGCGCACTTTGATCTGGGCTGGGTAGAAATCAGTCACCGAGCAGACCAGCAGGTTGTGGTGGTTGAGGGCCTCTGTCCTGGTCAGGTAGACGGCCACCCTTGGCTGCTCTAGGGGAACAGAAGAGAAAAGACGGTGAGTGAGATGGGGGAGCACGGACAGGGAGGGGTGAGTGAGATGGGGGAGCACGTGGAGAGTCCTCACAGGGAAGAGGCAAGATGGGAATGCCTGAGCCTGGGTTCTCACACCGAATGAAGATCAACTCCACAAATACAAGCTTAACAGCTACTGGGAAAATAAGAGTGGCCCTGCTCTCACAGGATAGAAAATAGAGTAAGAAAAAAGAAAAAATATTATGATTTCAAGTTTATCGTTTTTGAAGAAAAGATGCAAAAATAACTCCAGTACGTTGCTACTTCCTTCTTCTCCTCGGACTGTTATCACAGACAGATGTCTTTCCCGACTGACTTCATACACCGTGCCCACTACCTCAGAAGCCTTCTCAATGAGTGCTCCTATCACTTCAGGGTCAGAACAGCATACATAATGTGTTTCATGACTCGAGAACACGCTATGTTCTCTCATTTTCTCCTCACACCCGCCCCATTGTCTTTCCACAGTTAAGCGAGTTCATTACTGTCGCCATCGCTGCATTCCCTTGCTGTGAGCAATGAGTTGCCAATGGGACCGAACAGTGGATCGTTTCAGTTTAATAAAAAGTCGCCTGGAAAACCATAGCAACTTCTTGAGTTAATAGTTGATGCAGTTGTAATGTTCAGTATTAAATTTGAGCACGATACCTAACACGGCCCTTTAATTGACATGGTCTCTAAGAGGCTCTGGGAGCGTCAGGGAGTGTCCGGAAGTGGAAGTGAGCCTAGGAAGGCCCCGCCTACGGGACTCAGAGGACCATCCCAGCGCTGTCCCTGTCCCACTAAAGTAATGGCGCCCACAGCAATGCTCCCATCTAGGACACAGCGGGTCCCCTCAGGAAGGGCGGCCTGGGGGCTGGGGAGAGCTAACTTTAGGGGCGCTGCTGCTCTTGCAGAGGACCTGGGTTCAGTTCCCAGCACCGCCTGTAACTCCAGCCCCAGGGCTCCAGTGATGACGCTATCTTTTTTTTTTTTTTTTAGCAATTTCCCCTCAGATTCTGAATCACAGACTTCTAGTAGGATCCAAGTCTACTTCAGAGCTCGCTCGGAGACCTTAACTCCAGTAATGGCTTCAGGTCAGCGCCTGGCAACAAACCTGGGCCTCAAAGGCGCCCAAAGTTAAGACACAGAGAACAAGATGCGTGGCCTCTCCCCTGCTCCGCTCCCCTAGGCAGCACTGAATCGTTTCCTGGCGGCGGGACTTGCAGCAGAGCCGGGGTCAGAGGGCAGCGTGGGCCGCACGGGGCATAGGTCAAAGGGCAAAGGTGAAGAAAGAGGGAGACTCCGGGGAGGGTCCACAGGGCGGGGGCAGCTGCGGCGGCAGGAAATTGGGCTGCGGTGTCGCCGGGCCCCGCCCCCCCCCGGCCTCGCCCCGCGCTCACCTCTCCGCTGCACAATGAAGCTGTCAAAAATCCCGTAGTTGTGTCTGCACACCGTCTCTATGTCCGCCCGCCTCTGCTCCAGGAAGTCCTTCTGGCTGTTCCAGGACTCGGCTGTGGGCCGCCCCAGCTCGGTCACGGCGCGGTACTCGCCCACGTCGCTGTCGAAGCGCAGGATCTCCTCCTGGTTGTAGATCCATTTGGACACACTCCGCATGCGCTGCGTCCCGTTGGTGTAGTAGCACAGGCCCATGTACTGTAACACGGAATCCCCTGCGGACGGACGGACGGACGCGGTCAGCCCCGGACCCCGCGGACACACGGGGGACGACGCGGTCCCCGGGACCTCAGAGCCCCGCCTGACTACAGGGGTCGGGGCTCCGGGTGAACCCCCGCCCGGGCTCGGGGGAGCCTCGGAGCGGTTTCCTCTCTTAAAGACGAGTTCAAGGGAGGCAGCGGGAGTCGGGGGCCGAGCCCGCCCCGGCAAGGACGTTTATTTCCCGGGAGCCCGAATTGCACTCGGTGCCGGGAGAAAAAAATTTAAGAGAACATTCAGAGTTGGGGGAGGATCTGGACGGCGTTGGAAGTGGGGGTGAATATGGCCAAAACACGCTACGCGGAATTCTCGACGATCGGGAAAAAAAAGAGTATTCGGCTGTTTCCGCTGCCCCAACCCAACCTGGTGCAAACGGCCCTGCCCCCCACCCCCCCGCCCGACAAACCCAGGGGACATTTATTCTCAGAACAAAGGCGAATCCCGGTGACCTCTGGGGGCCGACCACTGGGCCGGGTCACTCACTCGGCAGCATCTTCAGAGTAACTGCAAAAGGGAAGTCAGGGCTCTGGGAGGGGCTGGGGCTCCCTGTGAAGCTCTCCCGTCTCTGAACTGAGGGGTCTCCCCGTGCGTGTCACACACTTCCCTCCTATGCCTATTTGTTGTTGTTGTTGTTAGAAATTCACTTTACCAACCCAGGTGTCCCAGTCCTCAAGCTCCCAATTGATGCAGAAATTTAGACTCCAGTCTGCTGCACTCCCTTTGGGTTCCACGCCAGGGTTTGCCTCCCTTAAACTCCACGGGTCAGGGATTTCCTCAAACACAGACTAAAAGCCCATCACTGGCCCGTGTTTCCCCATCTCAGGATCTAGCCATTGGAGGAGGGGGGACGCCGCCACCCCGAGCTCCCTTTATCCATCCTGGTGTTAGATTTAAACTCTGCCTCCTACTTTATCATGCCAGGATCCGGCTGTGTATTGATTAGGCTCATTCAATATTACAACACAGAAATGAGAAAGTAGCCTCGACCTCTCTTAGAGAAAGGAAATCTACGATAAAAGACTGTTCTAAAAGTGGGATCTTAACACACACACACACACACACACACACACACACACACACACACATCCCAGGGTCCCTCCGAGCTGCTCCCCCGGAGCCGCACTTACTTGAGGTGTCTCTGCCCTGGGCCCCCGGGCTGCTCAGCACCGTCAGCACCACAGCTGCTGCAAGCAGGAGGCTGGGGACCTGTGGAGCCATCTCAGAGGAAAAGGTAATGGCAGTCACCGGGACTCGCACCTGCTGTGTCCCCTTCGGAGAGCAGAAATCTGCAGCAGCCTCTATGAGTCCTGGGGTTTGTCCCGGAAGAGGAGCCAATCAGCACCGGAGCTGAGGCGCGCATCATCCGTCTCTGGGCAGACATTATTTACAAAGGTTCTCTTTGCTGTTTGTGGTCTGTTACTTTCATGGAGTCCCACTGGGTGAACATTTGAGGTGACAGCTCCTCTAAGCTACAGAGCAAACCTGTCCAAACTGCAGACGGACTGTGTTTGGGGTTTAAAGAGTCAAAGGAGAAAAGGGAGTCAAGTATAAGCAACTTTGGGATAGATACTTAAAAGCTACTGTTCTGGCCAGGCATGGTGACGCACACCTTTAATCCCAGCACCTGGGAAGCAGAGGCAGGCGGATCTCTGTGAGTTCGAGGCCAGCTTGGTCTACAGAGCGAGTTCCAGGACAGCCTCCAAAACAATACAGAGAAACCCTGTCTCGAAAAACCAAAAATAAATAAAAATAAAAACCACCGTTCTTACACTTGGGGGCGGGTGAGCAGGGAAATTAGGTAGAAGCCACGTTTTAGGTGACAGAGGTTATCCTTCGGTATGTCTGGCACTCCGAGGCACCGCGAATGAGAAAACAGAGTTCTTGGGGAATCGACGAGTCCCTGAACCTCTTCCTAACCGTGGACTTCTCTTTGTAAGGCCCCGTGCGCCCTATACCTAGAGCTTCATCTGCACGGGGTAAACAGCGATGTGGTGTGGTTGATACTGAAAACTGTGTTCGAGGTCGATGTGTGGCCTCAGGCAGGCATCTTCCTCACGCAGGAGCCTATCACGTGCGTGACGTCCCAATGAAAAGCCTTGGGACATCAATTACTCCAGCTTCTCCCTTACGGACTCCTCTGCTGTTCAACTCCCCCACAACCGTGACATAGGCCCACCGGTGTCAGCAAAGCTCGGTAACGCTTAGGACTATCAGACACGGTCACCTTGAGTTGGACGGAAGGCCAAAGGTGTGAAGCCGCAGCTTCAGGAAGTTTGTCCACAGGCTTGTCACGCCGTGCCGGCCTGAATGGCAGCCGACAGTGCGCACCCCTCATCTGAGCGCACGCTCCTGAGTCTGATTGTCAGCCGGCTAAGCAGTGCCTGGCGAACACCGGCAGTAGTAAGTCTCTCTCCCTCCTTCGGTGACACTGCCTCTACTGTTTTAGATCCTAGTTAAACAGGGGGCAGGACTTGAAAGCAGAGTGGGCCAGGGGAAGGGGAAGGGGGTAGGAACGGGGAGCAAGAACACTCAGGCGGGTTCTGGCAGCACAGGTGGACTGCAACAAGGCTGGTTGGACGCCGATGCAGAGAACCCCAAGGGACGGCCCTGGACTCTGGGCTCCTGGACTCTGGGCTTCTGGACTCTGGGCTCCTGGACTCTCCTGGGCTCCTGGGCTCCTGGGCTCTCACCAGCTCAGGAGGGACACAGATCACCTCAGCCTGTGCAAGGGACAGAAAGGAGGCTTATCAAACTCAGGTGTGGGACAGTTGGATGACAGACGTGGCCATAAGGGGACCTTGGAGATGGATGCTCTCAGTGTCCTCAATCCCCACCTAGACCTCCACACAGTAATCTCAGGGCTCTGCCTCTCCTGTTCCTTTCCTAAGGGGAAGCTCCTCAACTTTGTCCTGGGGCTGTGTCACACACAGGGGATTTCCAGCGCTCCCAGGCCTCTCCACACAGGACTTTCTCTAGCAACAACATTGTCACCAGGAGTCCTTTTCTGATTGGATAAAATGACTAGGAAGGCGGAGCCTTGGGCTTCTGCCAGCTCCTTCTGACTAGCCCAACCTTCTCTAGAGTCCTCTGCAGGGTTCCCGTCCCTCCTGTGTCACACAGGACTGCCACCCACCACTGTCCTGGCTTGAAGGGAACCCCAGTACCTCATCCCACGGTGCCTCCCCTGAATCGCACTGTAGGGCTCGTGAAGAGGGGACACCTAGACTGAGAGCCGGGTAGACTCCACCTGACTGCAGGAGACAGATTGCTGTGCATACTGGCCAAGGTTTCACAGGGGGCATCTCCGGTTCAACAACTGTAGGAGAAAAGGGTTGTGAACTCCTTGCGGGGAACTCAAGAGAAACCCTCTCCTCTGCCAGCACCCCTGAGAGTCAGTACTTGGTCAGTGGGGCTAAATTTGAAACTAGTAACTGATTTGTCCTCAGAACTCTATTGTGTTCATCTCAGGAATCAAGTGCTAGCCCCAGTATTCATTCAACAGGAAGGCGTTGTCCTTTAATGAAAAGCACATCAAACAACTACCCCCAAGTTTTCCTTAGTCTGCTTGAAGCTATTTACCTATTCCTACTATTCAACTCTTGAGCAATGAGTTATCTTAATGTCTGCTACACATATAAAATATATTTTTCATTATTATGAAGTTTTTTTCCTTTAAGTCACATTTTAGAAAATCCAGAGTCGAATGGCCGGCAAAGCAGGTTCAGAAAAGCCATTTCAACTCCGAAGATTCGGCTTTGCCGACGGAAGGAACGCACGCCGCAGACCGCTGCGTGAAGCAGACGCCATTCACGCACATCCCTGTGATCTCTGATAACCCACACACACATCACTTTCTGCCCTACAACTTCCGTCTCGAGTGGCTACCAACAATCTGTTTCAGAGGCTTGGTTCCTAGCCCAGGACATTCTGAGAGAGGCAGAACCTTCGGGAGGTAGAGACCAGAAGGACGCCTGCCATCAGCTGTGTTGGGGACACAGAGGCTCCAGACCATTCCTCTTTCCTTGTTTCTGAGCTGCCATTTCTTTCCCTCTGTGTCCTACCATAAAGATATGAGTCACTACAGCCCACAGGAAATGGGGCCAAAGGACCACGGGATGAAAGCTCTGAACTGGGAGCCAAAGCATTCCGCCCTGTAGACTGACTCTGATAACTACTCCTCTCTTCTCCCCTATTCTTGTCCTCCTCTCGTCTCCTCCCCTCCCCTCTGCTTTGTTCCCCACCTCTCCTCTCCTCTCCCCCCTCTCCTCCTCTCTCCTCTCCTCTCCTCTCTCTCTCCTCCCCTCTCCTCTCCTCCTCTCTCCTCTCCTCCTCTCTCCTCTCCTCTCCTCTCCTCCTCTCTCCTCTCCTCTCCTCTCCTCCTCTCTCCTCTCCTCTCCTCTCCTCCTCTCTCCTCTCCTCTCCTCTCCTCCTCTCTCCTCTCCTCTCCTCCCCTCTCCTCCTTTCTCCTCTCCTCTCCTCCTCTCTCCTCTCCTCCTCTCTCCTCTCCTCTCCTCCTCTCCTCTTCTTTCCTCTCCTCCTCTCTCCTCTCCTCTTCTTTCCTCTCCTCTCTCTCCTCTCCTCCCCTCTCCTCTCCTCCCCTCTCCTCTCCTCTCCTCCCCTCTCCTCTCCTCCCCTCTCCTCCTCTCCTCTCCCTCTCCCCTCTCCTCTCCTCTCCTCCTCTCTCCTCCTTTCTCCTCTCCTCTCCTCCTCTCTCCTCTTTACCCAGCCATGAGGTGAGCAGGCTTCCCCTGCCATGCACTGACACCTTGATGCCTTGTCCCACCGCACATCCAAAGCAACAGGACCGAAACTGCCAGCAGTCTAAACCAAAGCAAACCTTTTGTCTCTATAAGCTCATATTTGTTGTAGTCATGGAAAGTTGACTAACACACATCCCCAAATTTACTCCAAAGTATAAACCTACTATTTGCCAAGAACTAAACCAAACAGGCTAATCACAAAACCCATGGGAAGACATATGATAGTAAAACCTTTGAAAACTAAATCAAGCCTTAAAAACTTGGAAACGACAAGAGAAAAGACACATTGCCTGTGTAGAGAAAATAATTCCAGTGCCAGTGGATTTCTTATTGGGGCCAGAATGAAACAGCACCATGTCTTCAGGTGCTGAAAGAGACAAACTGTGAACTCAAAAACATGTGTGGCATGAAGACACCCTTCCAAAATGAACTGTGAGAAGTTGTTACCACCAGCTCTACTACAAAAAGACAGGAAAGCAAACTAACCCAAGCACCTGTAAAACACTGAAGATGACTTTTAGAATGTTTGGAAGACGAGCTACTCGATGGCTCTGTGCTTAAGAGCACACACTGCTGTCACACAGGACCCAAGCTTGGTTCCCATCAACCATATCAGCTGGTGCACAGCTGCCTGTGACTACAGCTCAGGGGGCCAAAACGCCCTCTTCTGGCTTCCAAGAGCACCTGCACATACATGCATGTATGCACACACACACACACACACACACACACACACACACTTAAAAACAAAAAGAATGCTTGAAGGAAAAAGACCAATGCAGAGTAGAGACGTGTAATTATAAACCTCTGTTCCCTTTGTGATTTCTAAATCTTGTTGTGTGTGAAGCAAACCTTTCACAATGGCTATGTAGCTCTCACTTACAGAGAGGAGATGCTGAGAACATTCTACTGTAAATGTGTGTGGTGGTCTGAGTGAGAATGGCCCCCACAGGCTTGGATGCTTGGTCACCAGGGAGTGGCATATTTGAAAGGGTTAGGAAGCAGGCCTTGCTGGGGGAGGTGTGTCACTGGGGGTGGGCTTGAGGCTGGTGCCAAGCCCAGAATCTCTCTTCCTGCTGCCTGTAGGCCTGGATGTTGAACTCTCAGCTACTTCTCCAGGACCACGTCAGCCTCTCTGCCACGATGCTCTTCAGCGTGATGACAGTGGACTAAACCTCTGAAACTGTAAGCCATTTAATGCTTACATTTGTAAGAGTTGCCATGGCCATGGTGTCGTTGGCAGCAACAGAACACTGATGAAGACAATGGGTAAGGTATACAAAAGGAGGTAAGGTAACCCACTTCACCCCAACGGGCAAATGTGAGCACCAGCAAATGCTCATGCATTACAGCAACTTCTTCAGGACGACGCCTCTGAAGAGAAACTCGGGAACCACTATTTGTAGGGAAGGGAGAGATGGCTCAGCAGTTGACAGCTCTGTACTTTCTTTGAACTTGTGGGACTTTACATCATAAATGCACCTGTGGTGTTTTGTAAGTCAGAGCTAACCTGGCATTGCAAAGAAGAGTAGTAGGATAGGAAGAGGAGGAGGAGGAGGAGGAGGAGGAGGAGGAGAAGGGAGAGGAGGAGGAGCAGGAGGAGGAGGGAGAGGAGGAGAAGGGAGAGGAGGAGGAGCAGGAGGAGGAGGGAGAGGCTGCGAAGGAAGATTCCCCTTGGGAAAAGTGTGCATAACAACATGAGGGACAGACACATAGCAGCCTCAGCACTAGGACTGCATGGATAGCCAGGGCTCGCATAGGTTGACAGGGATAAGAATTCAGTTTGCTGCTGTGTATTCTGCTGGTCAAGTGCATTTGGGGGGCTAAGGCTCACATAGGTTGACACAGGGAAAAGAATCCAGTTTGCTACTGTGTATTGTGCTGCACAAAGGCATCTGAGGGGAGTAATCTTGGTGACAGGAGAACCCTGCCCCCCACCCTGTACTGTCACTCCTGGCCTGTGCACTGGGAGTGTCCGGCTCACAGGGGCTGTTCTCTTGCTTTCTACCTTCTGCTGTCACCCTGGCCTGTCCCCTCCCAGCCAAATGCTGTGGCTTCAGCATTTTTACTATTATAATAAGAACCTGCTCCTCCGAATTCTTCAGTTAAAAACCTGCCTTTCCAACACAGAAAAGAAGAAATAGGTGCACACAGTTATCGGTCCATACACGCAGGACACGAAGAACCATCCAGTGACACAAAAGGATTTCTGTTTTGTTTTTAATCACGTGTGTCAGGCCCTCCTAGAAGGGAAGGGTTGCCTTGGCTGAAGGAAGTGGTTACAGGACCAGGACAGAAGCCAATGCAGGATGTTCTTTAGAAATAAAAAGTAGTCTCGTAAAACCAAAAAAAAAAGAAGAAAAGAAAGGAAATAAAAAGTAAATTAGCTCATTAAAAAAGGATTAGAGGTTGTTCCAGTCAGATTGTCACACAGCATCCCTGACCAGCCGTCCCTGCCTTCTGCAGTGTCACCCTGCCATGGAGGACTCCGTCCTGCCGGGACCACAAGCCAAACAAGCCCTCTTCTCTAAGTCAGGATGTTTTATCACAGCGACAGAAAAGAAAGCAGCACACACACACATCTCAGGGTTGAGCGCTGAAGGAGGTGACAGAGGGCCCGGCAGTCAGAGTACAGCCTGAGGGAGCCTCCTGGGACACCTGTGGCCTTGCTGAGCCAATCAGCTCTCCAGGGCCTGGCTAGAGACAGGATACGGAAGAAACGGCAGAGACACCTCCCACCTTCCTCAGACCCAGCCGTTCCTCGTTGCCCCAAACCAGAGTCCAAACGAGAGCCGACAGCCGCAAAAGCACAGAATTCTCAGAGCCAGCAATCAAACCTGTGGCATGTTCATCTCCATCAGGCTGTGGGGTCTCCTGTAGTCATGGCAACCACAGCGTCATCTGACCTGTCAAACCCACAGCCCAGTCCTTTCCCAGGATGTCTGTCACCAGCCTTTCTCCTCCCTGTCACACACAATCATCCTTCAGAACGCCTTCCCCTCATCTGTCTCTGGAAATTGAGAAGACAAGAAGAGCGCTCATGATCCCCCCATGAGCCACGCCCCATCCATTTGGACAACTAAGAGGGAGCATCCCCTACAGGAAGGGGGAATCTATCGAAGCATTGTATGCTGTGCACACGGCTCGGGTGTCTTCAGCTTAAGTTGTGGTTATTTACGTGAAAACCCAATTTTTGTTAACCTTAGATAGTGTCAGTTCCTTTAAATGTTTACTTAAGGTAAGTGTATCTGGGAACGCCAGCACACAACTTTAATCCCAGCACTCAGGAGGCAGAGGCAAGCGGATCTATGTGAAACCGTGCATATTTCCATTCCCTAAGACAGGATCCGTGCGGGGCACCGGGAAAGTTGGAGGGAAGTCTGGTCAGACTCGTGCAGTGGTCTCTGTGAGCAGTGGGTGTGGTCATATGAAGGACTAGCCCACGGTAATGAAAGTCTCTGTGTAGGCGTTAGAGCATGTTCCCCTGAAACCGGACAGCCTGGGTGACGCCTGTGGTTTCGTCATTTAACTCGTGTGACATCTCATAGGTTCTTTACCCTTCTGTGCCAGCTTCCTCGTCCCTACCTGTGAATGGTGACTGTCACAAGGCCACCTCGCTCGGCGAGCCAGTATTTGTAAGTTCTCCCCACAATAAAAATAGAAAAACAGAATACGTAAGAGCTAGCAGCATGAGACGCTAGACACTGCTTTCTGCGGGGCCTGGTAATTCACCTGCCCACATGTCTGATCCAAAGGACGCTTGTGGGTTCAGGAACAGGGTCCCAGCTCCAACTGGGCAGGACAGAAAGAAGCCAAGTTCTGTTTGGGTTCTGTTTTTAATACTGAGTGGAGTGAAGGGCTGGACCAGTCCTACATCCTGCCCTCCACAGCCCTCCTGGGCTCCTTGGGGACACGGAGGCTTTAGTTGTTTCTCCTATCCCCAGCTCTCTTCTCACCCCTAGAAAGCCATGAAACCCCTTTTGCCCCAGAAGCTGTGAGAATCAGCTGCTCACAATGGGTCAGGCGACGCGCCTTTTCATCGGTTGGCGCCAAGACCGGGAGCAGCACGTGGGTGACTCTGAATCAGTTTCCTAGATTTCCCCAGAGGGAAGCACACTGAGGCCGTGACCCTGAATATCTGTGTCTTACAACAGCTAGTGTAGACCACCCTGGGGTTAAGGTCCACGACCTGACAGTGACTTAGGATGGGATGTGTCCTCAATCCTATTACTGCTCCCACTGCCTCCCTTTGAAATCGGGAAACTTTGCAGACACAAGAGCAGGACGCTCCAGAAGGCCTGCAGGGGACTGCCCACAGCTGTTTCCCTTCCCCAAACGCCAGCCTCTAAACCCCACACTCACCACTAAGCTGAAATAAAGACACTGGTGACAGACAGGCTTTACGGATGGAGGCTTCTGATCCAGCCAATGAGAAGGGAGCGTGAGGCAGCATCACTGGTCTCCGGCAGACTAAGTCACCAAGGATGCCAGCCGGAAGCCCAGGAGAGCCATTAGGGGAAAGCAGCATAAAATGAGTGATATGTGAGATTATTAGGAAATCACAAACACGTGAGATCCTGTAGTAAAGGAGTTACTGGGAAGATGTGCCACATTCTAAGATTTAAAGAAACAATGAAAACCCCCGGAATATTAAAAGGAAGTTTTCAGATTGACATTTCATTATTTTTTATTTGTGTTTATGCACGTATGACCGTGTAAGCGAATGTCACGTGTGTGCGGATGCTCATGGAGACCCGCCTTCCATCTCCAGCTGCTTCCTGTATCCTCCATGGTCTTCACACAGGATGGCTAGCTGCTCGGTCATCTGTGAGCTGTGCCCAGTTTCCACGCCGAACACTTTTCGGGTGGTTTGCACGCTCATCCAACAAAAACCCCATCCTCTCTTCCTACCCATCACACCCTCCCTGCCAGGGTCTGTAAATCCCTCTGCAGCCACTGGAGCACCGAGCTCTCCGCTCTCAGGCTTCACTAATCCTCACCTCTGGGTTCTTTCCTGAAGTAAGCACGCTCCCTCATCACCGCTTTCCACGGGCTCAAGGGGAGCCATGGAGAGCCTGGCACCACGCCCTCCCCAGTCTCTTGCCTATTTCTGCTCTTAAAGCCCCACCACCCCTGTTGGCTCTGGGTCCGCCTCCGAGCTCTCCTGTTTTCTTGTTGACTTGTTAAAAAGAGTTTTCCCTGTGGTGTAGAGTTATCGTATCACTCTTCAAGTCCCCAGGATGTAACACCTGACAGACACAGGGGTGGAAAGACTGGTTCTCGCCCATCACGAGGAGGCGGCTCAGCTGATCGTGACGGTTACGGCGGTGCCGCTCCTGGCAGCTTCCTCTGTGGCACCTGCAGCTTCCTGTGCGGCTTGTTCGTGTCTTGACAGATCAGGAAGTGGACCAGAACCTTCAAGGTGACATCCCCAGCAACGCACTTCTGCTCGGTGGGCCACTGTCCCCAAGGTCCCAAGGACCCCTCAAGACAGTGCCCCCTAGCTGGTGTCCAAATGTCCAACCGTGCTCTCATGGGGGCGTTGCACATTGGAACCTGGGCAGCTGTGATCCAGCTTGAGCCAGCTTTTATGCGTGATAGGTATAGATTCAGTATCTGTGCATGGGTACTCAATTATTTCTTTTTTCAAATGATTTATTTGTATTATACATACAGTGTTCTGGCATGCAGGCCGGAAGAGGGTATGAGATCTCATTACAGATGGTTGTGAGCCACCATGTGGTTGCTGGGAATTGAACTCAGGACCTCTGGAAGACTAGCCAGTGCTCTTAACCTCTGAGCCGTCTCTCCAGCCCGATACTCAATTGTTTCAACACCAACTATTTGAAAGATATTCCCCACTGGGTACTTTTTTCAAAGAATGAGCATATACTTATATTAGGAATATGTATATATAACATGGAATATGTATAACACACACATATGCATGTATATTTACATTCATATAACATTCTCTTGACGTAACTATATAAAGTAAGTCTTACGTATCCAGCGTCCCATGCCTCCATCTTTATTCTTTTTCAGAATTGTTCTTTCTGTCCGGTCCTTCGCATTTCCTGTGTAAATTCATCAGTTCCTTCACTGAAGTCACATAGATTTAGAGTGAGGCTGTGCCCAATCTACACATGAATTAAGAGAGACTTGACCACCAGCAACACTGGCTCCTCTCCGCAAAGATCGTCCACCCTCCCATTCTTTTAGTACTCTATGAGTCTCCTCAGCCCTGCCTCAGTTTTCAGTATGTGACTTGTCTTCCCTGCTTATCGAGTTTATTCCTGAATATTTTGCATCTTGGGTGATATTACAAATAAAAATTTTTGATGCATTATAAGTAAAAATTATGCATTTTAGTTTCTGGTATTTTATTATGACTACATGATATAACGTTGACCGCCGTTGTCGAGTTTGTATCCTGAGCATTTCCTTTGTCTTTTTTTTTAAATATGGACCCTCCATACTTTATGTAGGAGACTGACAAGTGGTGGCCAGCAGACCGAATCCAGTCAACCGCCTGCTTTTGAGACGTACGAGCTCTGAAAATGGCTTTGACATTTTTTTTCCTTTGGATGTGTCTGGATGGGCTATTGAACATCTACATAAAAACCTTGATCTTGTTTCTTAAACCACATAAAGGTTTCCATAGACTGTTATATGTGTGTCTCTCCATGGGACATAGTTATGTGCCCCTTCTCTGGCTCTTGATATTACTGTGCTTTTCATTTCTCTTGGATGGTCTTGGTACACTCCAGAGGTCTCCAGATGGTATAGTCTAAGGGTCCGAGTCAGGTCTGTTTTCCCTTCCAGTTAAACACTTAAAGGGTAGGGAAAATCTCAAGCGCCAACGGTAGCAACAGAGAGATCCCAACCACCACCTACAGAATCAGCAGTTGAAGAAAGGTGTTTGCTGTGGGTTAGGAAACACACACACACACACACACACACACACACACACACGCAGGCACACACTGCAGACCCGTGGAAAGGACCTCCTGCAAAGCGGATCGGAAGTCTCTTCTTTATTGTGAAGACAGGCTGGCTGAGGTGTCCACAGCTGTTGTGACACATCCCGATTCCAGCCCTGAACTTGGTGAGCTCTCCGTCGTCAGGGAGCCTGCTGGTGGGAGACAAACCCTATGAGAAGAAGGGCGAGGAAGACACCGGCCATCATAGGAAGTCACCACCTTCCTTACCCCGCCTCAGCCCCTCCCCATCTGTCTGCCTGCCAGGAAGAGTGATAACTCCTAGTCTCTCCATCTCAGAAGGGATCACAGACCTTAGTGATTTCCTGAACACTCGTGGCTTTGTTCCACGGATTGTCTCTGATTTCCACATCACAGATTTATGATCTGGATTTTATTATCCCTCTTCTTCCGTTCCTTTGGGCCATAGCTTATATTTCATGTTCTAATTTCTTAAGATGAAATCTTAGCCAGCTGACCTGAGTTCTTCATTTCTGGCCTGTGTGGCCCCGTGGTCACTGTGGATGGGAGCTGAATTTTGTTTCATTCATACAAAATGCTGTTTTGTTTCCTTTTGTGGAACAGGGTTTCTCTGTGTGGCCCTGGCTGTCCTGGAACTCACTCTGTAGACCAGACTGGCCTTGAACTCAGAGATCTGCCTGCCTCTGCCTCCTGAATCCTGAGATTAAAGGCATGCACCACCACTTTTAAATTCCTGTCCTGATTTCTCCTCAAGTCGTTTTTCACTTTACAATATTTGGTGATATATTTTGTATAAACTGCTAATTTTACTTCATTTTCATCAGCAAATAAATATCCCAGCTTGCTTTCTGTTGCTGTGATAAAACTCTGACCAAAACCAGCTTGGCAAGAAAAGGATTTGTTTCACATACCAGGCTGGATTCCATCATGAAGGAATCAGGGGCAGGAACTCAAGGCAGGAATCTGGAGTCAGGAACTGAATTAGAGACCATAGAGTAAATACTGCTGGCTGGCTTGCTCCTTCATGGCTCGTTCAGTCTGCTTTCTTATAGAACCCAGGACCACCTTCCCAGGGTGGGCGGGGCCCATCTAGACCAATCATTAGTCAAGAAAATGCTCCCTCAGACTACCTACCCACAGGCCACTCTGATGAAGATAATTCCTCAAGTGAGTCTCCCTCTTCCCTGGTGACTACAGTTTGTACCAAGCTGACAAAAGGCCAACCCACGCAGTAAATGTTCTGCAATTTGATTCCTTACAAATTCATCAATCCTCAGATGTTCCCCCAAAACCATTTGACATAATTCAGTGTCTATTTGTGTTAAAAATTACCCAATAAAATAACAATGTATACAAGTTTTCTTAACATTAAATGTAAGAAGGGCTCTTACTTTCATTAATATTGATATCTATCATTTAATTATTAAACTACATACATGCATCCTGATAATTTTAAACTGTAAGTAATAAAATATCATGTTTGATAAAGCATTAAGAATACATCTGCCGGGCAGTGGTAGCAAACGCCTTTAATCCCAGCACTCGGGAGGCAGAGGCAGGTGGATCTCTGTGAGTTCGAGGCCAGCCTGGTCTACAAGAGCTAGTTCCAGGACAGCCTCCAAAACAATACAGAGAAACCCTGTCTCCAAAAAACAAAAAAACAAAAACAAAATACATCTGACAACGAATTACAAAAACTCAATGTGGAAAAGGAGTCACCAAGTGACAGCCCAGAGGCTGTTCTTTTTATCAAACTTTTTTGTTTGCTTGTTTGTTATATTTAAGTATCATTTCATGTGTATGGGTGTCTGGCTGCATGCGTGTCTGTGCACCATGTGTGAGCCTGGTCTCTGAGCAGCCCCAAGGGTGCCAGAATTCCCGGGACAGGAGTTACAGATGTCTGTGGGTCACTGTGTGGAGCTGGGAAGTGAACCCAGGTTCTCTGCGAGAACAAGAGTCTCAACAGCCTCTTCAGCCCTTTCTCGAGCTTCGGTTTCAGGCGTGTAACTTTGTCTCCTGGGAGCTCAGGGCCGTCACGCTAAAGCGGACTCAAGCTCCTGGTCTCACGCTTCTTCGCTTCCACAGCGTCCAAACCACTTCTCTGTGCACTGGACCCTGACGGAGCAGTCGGTGAGAGCCACGGGGGCCACACCCTCTGGACAGGAGCGCTGGCTTTTCCCTTGTCAGGATCTGTGAGCCAAAGACCAGACCACAGCTGCTCGCCCTGGCTGTGGGAAGCACATGGTGGCCACCTGCTGGTGTGTGGTTCACTTCACACACAAAGACTTGAGTGTCTGACCTTGTGGCGGTCTCCCTGTCTGCCATCTGCCTCCCACAGTTTCTGCTCAGGGTCTTCTCTCTGACTTGTCCCTTCTGTCGCCAGGCAAAATGAACTATTCAAATCTACTAAACACCCACAATTTTATTTTGTTCTCTCTCTTTGTCTCTCTCTGTCTCTCTGTCTCTGTCTCTCTGTGTGTCTCTCTGTCTCTCTGTCTCTGTCTCTCTCTCCCTCTCTCCCTCTGCCTCTCTCCCTCTCTCCCTCTCTCTCTGCTCAATGTGGCTCAATGGGAGAGCGCTTGCCTAGCATGCACAAGGCCTGTTGTTTGATTCCTGTGCTGGTTGATTTTGTGTTAACTTGCCACAGACTGGAGTCATCCAAAACAAGGGAGCCTCCACTGAGAAAATCCCTCCACAACATCTGGCTGTAGGGCATTTTCTTAACTAGTGATTGACGGGACCAGCCCATGGTGGGTGGTGCCACCCCTGGGCAGGTGGTCCTGGGTTCTATGAGAAAGCAGGCTGAGTAAGCCATGAGGAGCGAGTCAGTAAGCAGCTCCCCTCCATGGCCTCTGCATCAACTCCTGCCTCCAAGTTCCTGCCCTGTTTGAGTTCCTGTCCTGACTTCCTTTGATGATGAACAGCAATACGGACAGCAGAAGCTAAATAAACCCTTTCCTCCCCTAAGTGTTTGGCCAGGGCACTTCATCACAGCAACAGTTAACCCTACCTAAGACAATTCCCGGCTGTGGAAAACAAACAAAACAAAGGAACACAGTGTTTCTAAAGAAACAATGTTTCCAACATGTGGAAAACAAACAAAACAAAGGAATACAATGTTTCTAAAGAGACAATGTTTCCGACATGTGGAAAACAAACAAAACAAAGGAACACAATGTTTCTAAAGAAACAATGTTTCCAACAGTAACTGAGAAAAAGAAACAACAGGACGCCTTTAAACAATCCGGAAGGAAACTGATGAGACTCCCATCTGCAGACTGGATGAAGGATGGCTTGGGGCCGGGATCTGAGACTCACTAGAGCAGATCCAAGCCCACCCAGGACTAGAAGGGTGAGATTGTGAGGGGATTCTGGCCTGTGTGGGTGGACTAGTCTTCCCCTGTCAGACTTGTGGCCATGAGAGAGTGGAGTGTTTCCCATCCTTGAAACCTCATCAAGGGACATTTTATTTCATAGTCATTCTCTTGACTATTTGATGGCATTTCCCAAAGCCCTTTGGTATGTTTTCAATGTGTTTGGTACATCATCCACTTGTGAGTTAATTTTCATTTACTATTTATTTTGTCATTTTTTTCTTTTCCTCTGACTTCAGTTAACTTTTCATTTTTTGTTTTCCTGTCTCTTATCCTTTTGATTGCTGGGTTTCTATTAATTTGGATTTTCCTCTGAGTGATGAATACATGCACGATTCCTTCCGGCCTTGCTGCTGTAGCCACGGCTCTCCTTACTCTTGGAGACAGTGTACACTGGTTAATAGTACCTCGAGTGATCACATCTATAGCTTTGCATTCTATTTGTTTCTGTTTTCCCTTATTAACCAGAACAGTTAAGTGCATTAGGACAAGAATGGAGAAGGCTTTCTGGGTTTCTCAACTCAAGGTTGCCCTCTCCTGGGACCACAGCGCAGTGCTGTTTCATTAACAACGAGGGGAAATGATTTTTTGACTCTTGTTTCTGGAAATTATCAATCCCCCCCCACTTACTTCCTTTTTCCCTTTAAAACCATGATCCTCGGAGTTTCCACCATTGAAGCCATCACTTCACTCCTTAGACTAACGCTTCCCCAAGACCCACCCCTCTGGTTTGCCCGCCCAGTTTGACCTGGTAAGTGTCAGCAGCAACAACAGAACACACAGCACACAACATATACAACACACACTACACACACACAGCACACACCACACACACACATCACATACACCACACACTACACACACACAGCACGCACATATATACCACACACCACACACTGTACACACACACATATACTGCACACACAGCATGCACATATATACCACACTCCAAATAAACACCACACTCACAAAACACACACACACACACACACACACACCCTCACCAGTGATATAGTATTAGGCATAAGTTAGGGCAACTTCAGACCTCAAAGTGGAAGCCATGAAGTGAAGATTTCATGTATGAGACACAAACCAAGACAGTAAGGAAGAGGTTGGTGACTCATGGAAAAGTGCAAACCCTACAAAAGGGCGGGGGGAGCCATTGGTGCAGCGGGTTCCTGAAACGGGGGACACAGAATGAAGACTATGGAGTGCAGCTCTTGCTGCTTCAGTCTGGTCACTTAGGTAAGTAAAATTACAAGAACTGACCGGGCGTTGGTGGCGCACACCTTTAATCCCAGCACTAGGGAGGCAGAGGCAGGAGGATCTCTGTGAGTTCGAGGCCAGCCTGGTCTGCATAATGAGTGCCAGGACAGCCAGGTGAGACCCTGTCTCCAAAAGAGGAAAAGGAAAAAGTGCAGAAATGTCAAGATATCAATTCGGTAGCTCAATCTGAATCATTCCCTTGTGAATTTCACATCAATTCTAAGAATGATGGGAATATTGAGTCTAAGTGTTTGCCTGTTCAGTTGTAGACTGGAGTTTCCTGAAGGATCTCGCAGACTGACAGGTGGGCATGTCACCATTATGGGCACTTGAATGCCACGGATCGAGAGCTAAGATCATCGTCACCATCTTTAGTCCCCTAGTAAGGTTTGGCATCCACCTCCATATCTGACTGTACTAGTTAATTTTCTTGTTGCTGTGACAAAACAAACAAACAAAAATTATGGAAGGGTTAATTTGTCTCACAGTTGGAGGGTACAGTCCTTCCTGGCATTAAAGTTGTGACAGCAGGACATTGAGGTAGCGGCTCACACTGAATCCACCATTCAGGAACAAAGAGAGATGAATATTTGTTCTTAGCTAGTCATCTTCTTTTTGTGTGTTCTGAGCCCTCAGCCCACGGAAGGCGCTGTGTCGCGTCTGCTGCGCGGACTGTGTCCGAGAACGTGCAGAGGGTGTCGGGGATTGACAACACAGAGACTCGTTCAACGATGTAAAGAAAACTTTAAGCAGGCCCCAAAAAGATTCAAGAAAACTTCCTAAGAAAGGCTCCCTCCAGAGAAGCTTCTGCTCTCTCCTCTACCCTGGCTGGTTCTGCCCTGACCCCAAAAACTGATCTGGGCGTGGCAGAAGAGGCGGTTAGTCTTTGGACAAGGTCGAGGGTGGTTTCTGTGGGCAGGCCTTTTCCAGGAACTTATTGCCCCCGGGCATTGTATTGTTTTTAGTAAACATGTTTAGTAAACATTGTCTTACAGCTGCCTACTGTCCCGCGCTACCGTCTGGCCAGCAAGAACGACGCGGCACACTTAGGATCCTTCTGCAGAACAGCTTCAATGCGTCTTGAGAGGGAGAGCATAAGCTTACAGAGCAGAGACCCGGGGAGCGAAAAGCCCAACCCTTATATAGCTCAGCAGTCCCCGCCTCGGACGTGTCATCTCCTGACTGGCTCCTGCTCGTCAGCCCATATGACGCCACGGGAGAGGCAGAGAGTAAGGGATGGAAAAGTAGCAGGCACGTGCGCACCAAGGTTGTTTACTCCAACTGACAACGGGTGTCGGCACCATCTTGTAACGGAGAATGTGGGGGCGGCTCCCCACAGCCTACTCCCAGGCAGAAGGGGAAGTGGGTCTCTGCTCAAGGTCTGGTGTTCCCACAATTCACCTCTTTTTATTTTTAAATGAGGCACTCCTGGCTTAGGTCAAGTAGGGTCACCCTCCCTTTCCCGTCCTTGGGGGACCTTGAACCCCTGTCTTAGGCGGGAGGGGTCTTCCCCACAGGTTGCCCGTCATCGGAGACACCCCAACCTTAAATCATCTGTAACCAACCTTCATGGCTATCGGGATTGCCATGGGCTAAGCTAAGCAATACTTGGTTACGGATCTCTTGCCTCTGGAACAAGGCACGTTTGAGCTCGGCATAAAGCCAGAATGCCTACTGCCACTGCCACCATTTCCAGGACCCCCATTGACATAGCGCCTCTCCATCACCGTACCCATCACCAGATCTGGGCCATAACATTCTACCAGCCTTCATCTGTTACAAGGGTAAAATGCACGTGATTTACATTCTGTTACAAGGGTAACCCGCATGTGACTTAGATTTACAATTTGATAAAGTTACAATTGTTCCAAGATCTGCTCAGGAAAGCATTTAGAAAGTGCACTTGCACAGATACATTAGGTACAATCATTGATGTTACACATGTAGCATTATGAAAAATATGAACAATAGGCTTGTTGCACTATCCACAGAGCACCAATTTGTTCCTGTGGTGATGCAGTTTGTTGATTTAACGTCAGCTGATTAGGCGACTTGAGTCAAAGTCTCCTTTTTGTCGCATTAGGACAAGTTGCATCTCTCTAGAAAAATACACCGGCCTAGTCGTGATTCCAGAAACAGGAACCATCAAGTCTGATATTTCAAGTGACTATGTCCTGTTCAATTACTGAAAAGAGGCTTTTGCCCCTCATCACAGTCCATACCATTGTCCAAATGTTTTAAATGGGTCCTTTTTTTCTCTGTTGGCTTCACGATGAAAACTCATCGGTCCGGAAGGTTGATGCAGCAGGTCTGTTGAGAAACTGGAAATCTCGAACCGACTGTTTTCTTTCTTTCTTGGGCTCTAGATTCGATGACAGCAAGGGTCAGGAACACTGATTTAGGAGATCTCGAACTGGCTTGGGTAGGCTCCCATGGTCTCAGGTCCAGTTTTTCTCTGCTCCATGCCGAAGCGTTTATTCTTTTCCTACAAGAAAACACAAACATGCCCTCGACCCCAAATTAGGGTCTTCTCCACTGTCTAGTGCATGGATGTCTCCATTTGACCTGAGCAATAGTTGCTCAAGTTCCATCATGCCAGAATCTGTCTGAAGCTCACTGGCATTCACATTATAAAATTTTTAAATGAGGAGTGTATTATTTGATGAGTCATATGGGGACTGGGGACATTATTCCCCCTTTTTTATTTTCTAAAAAAAATATTTTTTTGAACTGTTGAAGCTGGACCATAGGAGTAGAAGGATTTGTCTACCCTCCTTGGTTGACTATCTAGGTAAATTGGGATTACTACTTAGATTATTTGTAGATGCCCATTAAAAGGGACATATCCATTAAATATTTCCCAAAAACTTTTGAAAATCACTCAAAGATTGTAAACTATACTGTGTCCAAATAACTTTTGAAAATTATTTGAAGTCTGTGAGCAGTCTTTCCCAATCTAACCTGTAGAGCTCTCACTAGCTGACAAGGCCTCATTTGCATCTTAAATTTTTCTGTTAAAATATTAACAGACTGGCTGGATGTTCCTTTTGGCTATATTTAAAGCAAACTAGGTAGCTTCTTAACTATTTTTGAAGGGATTTAAGTATCCTTTTAATCATATAAGCAGTTCACACTCACGCATTCACAATCACATTTCATACATACCGGTGTGGCCACACCATACATTCAGAACATACATGCATCTTTCAGTCATCCTTTTTCCCTAGGTCATGATTAGTCTGTTGCAATGAAGCTTCCTTAATTGAAATCTATGTAAAAGAACAACTCCAGCTAATCCTTGAACTAAAAGGGTTAAAAAGTCCTGTATGTTCTTTATCATTCCTCCATTTGAGCTACAGTCATGGGGTACAGCCGTACCTACTCCTTGTAACTCTGTAGATACAAGGTGGAGAGGCCAAGCTTTTGGCCAAAAGTTTTTAGAGATGACTCACAAAATAGAACTTAAATGTAAACAAAAATTTCCATTCTATATACCTTTGTCTTTTTCTTTTTCTTTACTTAATACCAGTACCTCTTTACTGTTACAAATTTTTTTCACCCATTTTTTTTAAGTCAGGGTTTCTCTGTATTGTTTGAGGCTGTCAGTCCAGCCTGGCCTCGAACTCACAGAGATACGCCTGCCTCTGCCTCCCAAGTGCTGGGATTAAAGGCGTGTGCCGCCAACGCCCGGCTATTCACCCATTTTCAATCCAACTTTCAACCCAGGATGTTCCCTCATAAAGGCGTGTTGGGATTAAAGGCGTATGCCACTGGGATTAAAGGCGTATGCCACTGGGATTAAAGACATATGCCGCTGGCAATCTCTTGGATTCCCCTACTTCCTGACCCTGGTATCAGGCTTAGGAGGGGGAAACTCAGAATGTCTAGTTTCTGACTTTTTAATCTCATTGGCGGCAGCCACTCCCAATGTATTATTGGTGTTATAAAATTTGATGAACAGGGAGCTGGAATGACTAACTGGCATCAACATGGGGGGGAATCCTCACCAACGCCCATATTTCCCTTACCTGAGTGTTCAGCAATGGTTGGATCATCTTTATCATGGTGAACATTCCTAGTATCCGGAGTAGTATTGGGGTTGACATGCCTGATGCACTGTTCGGGGACCCAAATAGGCTTCTCACTTCCTGGAGGGAAAACACAAACAGCCCCTCGGACCCTAGCTAGTAGGGGAGTGGGTGGCTGCCATTTTCCTGTAATCAAATCCTTCCATCTGACCCATCCCAAGGACTGGGAGGGTTTGTTCCAATGTCTCTCCATAGCAGACAAATTATTACGGTCTATGGTCAAAAAATTTAAAATGTAAAGTATGGTGGATAACTGAATATTGGGGAGGTAACATACTCCCCCTTTTTTATTTTCTTAAAATACTGTTTGAGAGTGGCATGGGTGCGCTCCACAATAGCCTGTCCCGTGGGGTTGTGAGGAATACCAAAAGAATGGACAATGTGATGTTCCCTGCAAAAGGCAGCAAAGCGATTGCTGGCATAGGCAGGGCCATTGTCCGTTTTTAGGGCATCGGGTACGCCCATGTAGGCAAAGGCCTGCAGGCAATGAGAAATAACATCTTTAATCTTCTCTCCTGAGTGGAGAGAGGCAAAAAATCAGTTTAGAATACGTATCCACCGAGACATGCATGTATTTTAATTTCCCTGCCTGCGGCAGGTGAGTGACATCCATTTGCCAGAGATGGTTGGCCCTGAGGCCCCTGGGATTGACCCCCTCATTGGGAGAATTATGATAAGGGGCACAATCAGGGCACTGAGAGGTAATCTGTGTCGCTGTGGATAAGGGGCACCCAGTGTGAAATTTAATGGAGCAGCCATTTAGATGATACCTCTCATGGAGCTGGTGGGCCAGCTGCTCCTGAGTAAATAAGACCCTAGGGCGGGTCAAGGAGTCAACAATTTCATTGCCCTGGGCAAGGGGTCCTGGAAGGTTAGTATGTGCACGAATAAATCCCACATAAGCAGGGTGGATGCGCTGCCAAATAAGATGTTGGAGCTGAACTAATAAGGAACGAACCTGGGAAGTTGGAAGAACATATGGAGAAGTTTCTAAAGGTCTAACAATGTTGGCAACATAAACACTATCAGTATATAAATTAAAGGGCTCTCCCTCAAACATTTGGAAAGCCATCAAGCAAGCAAACAACTCGGCGGCTTGTGCTGACATCTGCCCTATGGGTACCCTCTTCTGCACCTGAGAAGAAACCACCACCGCGAAACCCTTGGAGGAGCCGTCTGTAAAGACTGAGCGAGCTCCAACTAGAGGGTTCTCCTTTAAAATCTTGGGAAAGATCACAGGGTGTTGTTTGAAAAAAGACATCAAGGGGCTGTTGGGATATTGGTTATCAAACTGAGCACCTGTAGATGTAATAAACAGGGTCCACCCATCATGGAAGATCTGTAGAAGTTCCACCTCCTCCTTACCATAAGGAAGGATAATTTTATCAGGACTCTTTCCAAAGGTTTGAATGCTAAACTTGTGCGCCTTCCACAACAATTGTAAAATGAGATCATAGTAAGGGGTCACTACCTTCTTAGGGAGGCTGACAAATGTATCCAATAAATAGGACCAGTCTGCCAAAACACGGCAGTGGGCGAAAAGCTAGATGAAAGTACAACCAGAACAAGGGGCTGCCCATAATCTATACGCCGAAGGTGGGCTTGCTCTATACTTCTTAACAACAATTGTAGGGCTTCCCTGGCCTCTGGGGTAATCTGTCTAGGGGACGTTGGAGCAGGATCCCCAGGAAGAATATCATAAAGCGCTTTAAGAGCCCCTGTTTTAATAGAAAGAGAAGGGCGAAACCATTGCACCTCTCCCAAAAATCTCTGCCAATCATGAAGTGTTTTTAAATTTGAACAATCGATCTGGAGTCTTTGTGGCCGGAGGCCAGTTTGTTGAATTTGATGACCCAAATAAGTATAAGGGGGTCTCTTTTGGATCTTTTCAGGAGCCAAAATAAATCCTCGGGCCTCCAGAAGCTCCTGTAGCTCTGCAAAGGCTATGTAACATTTTCTTTCTTCGACCGCGGCCAAAAGAATATCATCCATGTAGTGGATAATGTAAAGGTCAGGGAACTTACGTCTGAGGGGATCTAAACAGGCAGCTACATAAATCTGGCATATAGTTGGACTATTAGCCATCCCTTGGGGAGCACCACCCATTGGAAGCGAAGGGCAGGCTCCCTAAAGTTAATCGAAGGAAGGCTAAACGCAAACCGAGGACTATCTTGAGAATGCAAGGGAATAGAAAAGAAGCAATCCTTCAAATCAATGACAATCAAATGCCAGTCTTTAGGAATGGCCACAGGCACGGGCAAGCCAGGCTGCAGAACCCCCATAGGCTGCATGGTCGCATTCACGGCCCTCAAGTCTTGTAGTAACCTCCATTTCCCTGAAGATTTTTTTATTACAAATATAGGGGTATTCCAAGGGGACGTGGAAGGAACCAAATGACCTGCCTCCAATTGTTCTTGAACTAGCTGGTGAGCCGCCCTTAGTTTCTCCGCTGGTAAGGGCCACTGTTCCACCCATACCGGATCATCTGATAGCCATGTGATGGGTATGGGGGCTGGCGGCGCAACAGTGACCCTCATCAAAAATGGCCAAAACCCTTCCTATCCCCTGGGGCCCTGGTCTCCAAAGGGAGGGATGCCACAGGGCAAACCTCTCCCTGTTCTAGTTTACCTAGTTCCCTCCCCGGGCTCCAGCCCCTACCTTGTGTCATCTGGGGGCCCCTGCTTTTGGACTTGGGTGCCTGGGTGGTGAGGACCACTCCCATTTCTTGCATGAGGTCCCGTCCCCAGAGGTTAATAGGGAGGCCAGGCAAAACATATGGCTGGAAAAGCCCTGTGTGGCCCTCAGAGTCTTGCCACTTTAAGATTCTGAGGCTTTTTGGGGGCACAGCCTGTCCTATTCCCTGGAGGGTCACTGTCCCTTCCTCTTTCGGCCAGGCCGGGGGCCAGAATTTATCTGAGAGGACAGAGAAATCTGCCCCAGAATCTAAGACGCCCCTAAAGGACTTGCCTTCTATCTTTAATGTAAGCTGGGGGCGGTTCTCCATAGTGGCTACCCAAAATGCTGCCGGGCCAGTACTTCCAAAACCTTGGTTGCCTCTTTTCTTTTTAATTTTTCTAGCCTCACAAGGAGCTGTAGGGAGAAGGAGTAACTGAGCAATCCGTTCTCCTGCAGGGATGGCAACAACCCCACTGCCCACTGATGTTATTATTTTAATCTCCCCCTCACTATCCTGGTCTATAACACCGGGGTGTACCTGGATGCCTCGAAGAATAGTACTGGGCCGTCCCAAGAGTAGTCCGACTGTGCCTGGGGGCAATGGCCCATGCACCCCAGTAGGGAGGGCCTGGATCCCCATTTCCGGTGTTAGGATTGCCTGGGCAGAGGGAGCGAGGTCCAATCCTGCACTCCCCGAGGTGGCTCTAAGGAGGTCTGAGATATGAAGGGGTTGCTCTGGGGGAGAAAATGAGTCCTGCCACTGCCCGGAGCAGGGGTCATTGCCCCGTACACATTGGTTTTGGGGCCCTGGGGCGGGGCCCTCCTCCCGTTTCCCTGATTATTATTAGCAGGAAAGAAATTTCCCTCCCGGTCAGTTTTAGAGTAGCAGTCATTGGCCCAATGATATCCCCTTCGGCAACGGGAGCATAAACCAGGTCTCTTGAGACCCGTAGTACTATTTTGAGGGCACTCTCTACGGAAGTGTCCCTCCCTACTGCAGCTGAAACATGTTTTTCTCCCTCCCAAAGTAGGTCTTTCTTTCCCCACTTGGGGCCGAATAGCAGCAGCTAACACTTGGCCCTGGATGAAGTTCCCATCAATGTCCCTACAGATCCGGATGTAGTCATTTAGACTTTTATTACGATAGGGGCAAAGAGCCTCCTTACAGTACTTATTTGCATTTTCAAATGCCATCTGCTTGATGACTGGCATCGCAGGCCCAATACCCCCAAATATTCTTTCTGCTACCTGACTGAGACGGTCTACAAAGTCTTGAAAAGGTTCGGAGGGTCCTTGAAGGACTTTGGACAGGTGATCCCCTCCTTCCTTGGAAGGCAATGCTTTCCAAGCCCCTTGGGCCGCTGCTGCCACTTGGGCATAGACTGCGATGTCATATTGCATTTGTTGCTGAATGATGGCATATTGACCACTCCCGGTAAGCATCTCCACATTTCTCTGGGGCTGTCCGGCCTGTGCATTTCTTTGGGCTGTCTGGCTGCATCTTTCCTGAAACTCACCTCTCCAAATCAAATAATCTCCCCCCGACAGAGCTGCTCTGCAAAGCTGCTGCCAATCGCCAGGTGTCAAATTAAGAGACGCAAAAGATTCCATTAAGGAAAGTGTAAAGGGAGCCTGTGCTCCATAATTTAAAGTTGCCTCCTTAAGTTGTTTTATATCCTTAAAATTTAAAGGGTTATGATGCCGAATGACCTGTCCAGAATTGTTCGGGTCTGGAACTTCCATTACTGGGGCCACCACCGGGCAGCATTGGACCCCTCCTCTGGGTCTTCCCTCCAGGTCCGAGAAGGACTGGGTTATCTCATAGGAGAAGTCCCTTTTTTCAGAGTATGGGGAAGGGTTTCTCTCCCTGTCCTGTCTTTCCTTAATTCGAAACTTTTTTAGTTCTTTTTTAAGGGCCGTGATCTCAGCAAGTAACCGTTCCTTTTCAGACTGTGACAAGTCTGAGTCTGAGCTACTTCCATTTTCTAGGTCTGATAGAGAAGGATATAACTGATTCTGACCGGAGTCCTTCTTTTTGGGTCGCGCCCGGAGATCTCTACCCGTTTTTTTGTTGTTACTAAGAGACTCCTCCTCATCCTCACTAACAATGGAGCCTCTAGTTTCAGTCAGGGTCCCTTCAGATGATTCATCATCACTCTCTGCCCCTGAACTCAAGGAGGCTTGAGTCTCAGTCTCTTGTAACTCTAAAAAAAGCCTCTTTTGTGTCCTGAACTACCTGGCGATGATGAACCTTATCTGTCAAAAGTGCTCCCCTCACTAATCTCCATAAGGAGAATGTCGTAGGGGGTAAGGACTCAGATCCCTCTTT
This sequence comes from Mesocricetus auratus, assembly GCF_017639785.1. NCBI lineage: Eukaryota > Metazoa > Chordata > Mammalia > Rodentia > Cricetidae > Mesocricetus > Mesocricetus auratus. The sequence continues at coordinate 2,108,677 of NW_024429208.1, read as the reverse complement.
TCGTAAAAGTCTATGAAGATCACGGCGAACCTCCTCCCAATCTGGAATATTTAAGTTTCCCCCCAGTAATGAACCATGGGCTGGCTCGTTCGATCAATTTTAGAAAGCCTTCTAGGGTTTTAGACTTGACTGCAGTCCCATGTTCTTTAAGTAACTTTTTTAGTTGATACTGCAATGATTCTAGCTTCCCGGAACTATTCCCCATAGTTTCTTAACCCCGTCCACTTACCTCGCTTTCACAATCTCGGTAGGACCTCCAATTGTCGCGTCTGCTGCGCGGCCTGTGTCCGAGAACGTGCAGAGGGTGTCGGGGATTGACAACACAGAGACTCGTTCAACGATGTAAAGAAAACTTTAAGCAGGCCCCAAAAAGGTTCAAGAAAACTTCCTAAGAAAGGCTCCCACCAGAGAAGCTTCTGCTCTCTCCTCTACCCTGGCTGGTTCTGCCCTGACCCCAAAAACTGATCTGGGCGTGGCAGAAGAGGTGGTTAGTCTTTGGACAAGGTCGAGGGTGGTTTCTGTGGGCAGGCCTTTTCCAGGAACTTATTGCCCCCAGGCATTGTATTGTTTTTAGTAAACATGTTTAGTAAACATTGTCTTACAGCTGCCTACTCCCAGGCAGAAGGGGAAGTGGGTCTCTGCTCAAGGTCTGGTGTTCCCACAGCGCTGTCCACATTTAGTGTGGGTCTTCCAACCTCACTTAACCTGATCTAGAAACTCTCAGAAATGCCCGAGTGTCTCTCCAGGTGCCATTCACTGTAGCTGTCCCTGACACATCTGTGTCTCCTGAATCCTGGTGACCCTGGGCTCCCAGTGCCCACCTCCCCTGATTACCTCCTCCCTTCATCAATCAGCTTGCTTTGCAAAGGGTGTTTTCCTGCACTGGGTTCTATGCAGCGATAATCTGGATCATGCCCCTCACTTCTCTCGAAGCCAGCTCTGTGCCTCTCAGCTAAGCCTAAGTAAGCTTCCACTCTGTGTCGGGGTGCTGCTTCGCGGACAGTCATCTCACCTAAGTATAACATTGCCACACCTAAGTATGACGTCACCACACCCAAGTATGCCATTGCTGCGCCTAAGTATGACGTCACCGCTCCTAAGTGTACGTCGCCGCGCCTAGGCACGACATCGGCAGACCCTTCAGGGACAATGATGAAAATAAAAGCGAAGAAGCTGGAATCGTCCTGGACATCAGGGTCCAGCTTCTTCAGCCTTTGAGCACGGGCTCAAGCCAGAGAGTCTCCAGAGAGCTTCCAGCCCTCAGCCTGGAGGGGGCAGCATTCCTGGCCGCTGCAGCTTCCTAGACAGAGCTCCCCGTACGCTCCACTTTGCAGACAGCTGTGTGGGGCCTCTGGTGTGTGAGCAAACCTAATAAGACCCTCTTTATAATCATATTATATTCTATTAGTTGGGTTCCTCTGGAGGACCGTAACTTTTAAAAAGTACACAGATGCAAAGGGAAATAGAGTTGTCTCCATTTTCAGATGATGTAATTATCTACATAGAAGTCCCAAGGAATTTACACGTAAACTGGATTTAGTAAAAATTCATCAGGCTACATGGCAGAAGGTAAGCATAAAAAATAAGGAGCGATGAGCAAATGGGTAAAGAATGGGCTTTATAGCCGGGCGTTGGTGGCGCATGCCTTTAATCCCGGCACTCGGGAGGCAGAGGCGGGAGGATCTCTGAGTTCAAGGCCAGCCTGGTCTACAGAGTGAGTTCCAGGACAGCCTCCAAAACAATACAGAGAAACCCTGTCTCGAAAAAAACAAAAAAAAAGGGCTTTACCAGCAGAGACAGCTGACCTGAACAAGGGGGAGCTCTTGGACCCCAGACCGACAGCGGGGAGGCCAGCATGGGACTGATCCAGACCCCCTGAGTGTAAGAGTCAGTGAGGAGGCCTGGGCAACCTATGGGGCCCTGGGCAGTAGATCAGTGTTTATCCCTGGCATACAAACAGACTTCATGTGTCCATAACACAAAGAGGGATGCTCTCTCCGCCTGGACTCTTAGGGGAGTGCCTGGACCCTGCCCTGAGCGAAATGACAGACTCTGGATATCCCCTATGTGGAAGGAAGTGGGGATAGGGTGGGAGGCTGGGGGGGGGGGGATGGTAGGGAGGGTACAGGAGGAGGGGAGGGAGAGGGAACTGGGATTGACATGTGAAGCAAGCTCTTTTCTAAAAAAAAAAAAGGTAATAAAAATAATGAAAATAAAATAAATTGTACTTCTGTACAGCAGTCATGAACACTCAGTGCCTTTCCAGACCACCAGAACATGCCCTTGCAACAGATCCACGGCTTTCTAGAGGGGAGGAAAGATGAGGCGCTGTCCTGCCAGCCCGCAGAGCAGAGGGAAGCGGGCTTACAGAAGTGTGACCCTGTGGGAGAGAAGAGTGCTGAGTACCTGACCTGATGTGAGCACAGCTACTCAGGAGACTGGGGCAGGAAGACCCCAAGTTCAAGACCAGCCCAGACTGCAAAATGAGCTCAAGGCCACTGAGGTCGACTTAGGGAGGCCCTGCTTCAAAATGTAAATCTAATAAAGTGGCCAAGGGGGCTACAGATGTGGTTCAGGGTTGGAAGGGCCGCAGTCACGAGGACCCTGGCTTCACTCCCCAGCACCGGGAAGGAAAATGCAGGGAATCCTACCGACACAGTTTGGTTGTTCTTGTCAACTAATTCCAGAGATTAAATACTTAGGTGTAGGTCTAACAGAGAACCCACGGTAGTATATGGCGAAAATGACACGCTAACTAGAAAGTCAAAGGAGACTGGAGCGACGGCTCAGTGGTTAAGAGCACTGGCTGTTCCCCAGAGGACCCGGGTTCAGTTCCAGCACCCACGTGGTGGCTCGCACCTGTAACTCTAGTTCCAGAGCATTGCCGGCCTCTAGAGGCCTCTAGAGGCACTGCACCCGCTTGCAGGCAAAATCTACTCACAGAGTAAAATGAAGAAACCTAACCAATGAAACACGTGGCAAGTAAATGAAGAAGCGTGCTGTTTGCAAGCCACGAGAGCTATCACAGTAAACATGGGACGCTCTTCAAACTTGTCGCCAGCTGTGCAAATACAGGCTGAGGGCAAGGGATCGGAATAGCGGAAACTCTCTTGAAAAGGAATAGAGCTTGGAAAGCAATCGGCCCAATTCGAAGACGTATATGGCTACAGAAATGAAGATGTGTGGCACTGGCCAAGGAATGGGAACAGACCAACAGGGCACAAAAAAAAATCCAGACACAGGCCAATGCAGTGCGTCCCGAATAAATTTTAGTATTTGTGTGTGTGTGTGTGTGTGTGTGTGTGTGTGTGTGTGCGCGCGCGCACGCACATGCCACTGTGCTGTGTCAGAGGTCAGAAGTTTCCAGGCTCAGCAGTGAACACTTTTACTCAATGAGCCATCTTGCAGCCCCTAAATAATTTTTGATGAAAGTGTAAAACTGAGCCAGGAGGTGGTGCCACACACCTTTACTCCCAGGACTCTCCGGAGGCAGAGGCAAGCAGATCTCTGTGAGTTTGAGGCCAGTCTGGTCTACAGAATGAGTTCCAAGACAGTCAGGGCTACACAGAGAAACCCTGTCTTTAAAAAAACAAACAAAACAAGTAAATTGATGCACTACAGAGAAGATAGCATTTTCAACAAATGGTACTGAAGAAATTAAATATCTGTAGGTAAAAGGACCATGCCTGGTGTCACATGCTGGTAAACCTAGAACATGAGAGGTGAAAACAGGTGTGTCAGGAGTTCAAGACCAGCTTTGGCTACACAGGGATACTGAGGCCAGCCTGAACTACATGAGATTCTCTCTCTCTCTCTCTCTCTCTCTCTCTCTCTCTCTCTCTCTCTCTCTCTCTCTCTCTCTCTCTCCTCTGTGTGTGTGTGTGTGTCTCTCTCACCTATAGGCAAAAATCTTTACTTGTTATGTTTAAAAACTTAGAATTATTATAGACTAAAGCAGAAAACACAAAATCTTAAGACTTCTAGAGGAAAAAATCTTAGGGGACAGAATCAAAACTGAACCAGGAAGGAGTGGAAAGTAAGAGGGGAAGAGAGGGCTGGAGCAGCTGGGGGCTGGGAGCAGCTGGGGGCTGGGAGCAGCTGGGGGATGGGAGCAGCTGGGCTTCTCCAGCAGGAGCCAGTATCTCTTGGACCCCATGCGAGAGCACAGGAGGCTGTCAGCAAGCTGTTCTCAGAAAAGACAAAACAAACAAACAGTTTTACATTAAAAATAAGCAACAGAAAATGTCCTAGCCTTCATCCACTTCAAACAGTTCATGCTCTTTACTGGTAATGTGCAACAAACGTTGAGACCATTTGAAAATGCACCAGAAAAATATCCTGCCAATTAAACTATAGTTTATTTCAAAACAAGCTAAACGCCATTAAGAAAGTGTCTACATGCCCAAGATCAAGTCATCCAAAATCCCAGTATGGATGGGAGACTGCAGCACGAATAGTATCAGCTAGCTCCATTGGTAGAGCATGAGACTCTTCATCTCAAGGTCATGGGTTTGAGTCCCACACCAGGTGCCAATGTGTAGCACAGATAATATAAACCCACAGACAGATACTGGGGTTCAAGCTGGAGATCAGAAAAAGCAAAGCAGCCTACTCACCAGAGAGTTTTTACCTCCTCCAAGGCTGAAGCAATCCTGTCCTCAGTGTGGCTGGAAACTAATCGCCAGCTCTGAGACCCTGCTCCTATCTTACAGACCTCTCTAGTGCTGGGATTAATGAACAAACTCTGTTTCTCTTTTAGACTGATCCCCTCTCATGCAGCCCTGGGTGACCTTGAACTCCCAGAGATCTGCCCCTGTTTCCCAAGGCCTGGGACTAACGGTGTGTGCCTCTAAGGCTGTGGCTAGCCTTGCGTTCCGATCTCCAGGCACACTTTATTAGATGGATCATAAACAACATATCCCCACAGGGACTTGCGGAGATCCACCCTTAGCTGAGGAGCTCTTGCAGGCAGTTGACGGCTGCTGGGGAGGTAGAGTCAATGTTCTTCAAAGATGCGGCCCCTGATAGGCCATCCACCTCCAGCAGATGTTCCCACGTATGCCCAGCAGAACTAAAGTGACTCGCTGAATTAAAGCCAAAAAAAAAAAAAAAAAAAAAAAAAAGCATGTGGAGATGAGAGGTAAATGTGATGGGGGAGGGGAGAAATTGGGAGGGAGGGGATGGGGTGAACTTGATGAAAACACATAAAATATGCACGTGTGAAATTCTCAAACGATAAGAAATTAATGAAAAACGTTTTCTTTGACAACAAAATGATGGTTTATTGAAGGGAGTGTGCTGTTCCACTCACAACTCAAGCAGTTTTTACAGCTGCCTTCCCGTCGGCAGACAACAGCAATACTCCCAACTTTGTCAAATTATTTAAAAGGCTGTTGCTCGGGTATCAAGACTTAGGGGAGCCAGTGAATTTCGTTGTGCCACCAAGTGAAGCGAGCTCTTTGTTTTAGAAGTGTGCGTCAGTGAACACAACAGCAACTCCAGTGCAGGCTGGGATCACTGCAAGACACCCACAGTTTTCCCTCCGTAGACTTTGAGCTTTGAGTGCAAAATAACAGCGAGCAGAGCAAACAACACACAATAAGCAAATGAGGGAAATAACCCTAGAAGTGGACTGTCACAATGTAGCAGTCCCTGACAAATTCCCAGACCTGAGCAATTAGCGTCAATGGTTATTGTAACATGGAAAGAGAGATGAGGAGGTAAAAATGTGACTACAGATAAAGGCATGGCCTCCTGTAGACGCCAAAAGAGTCAAAACAGCCTGACCCTCACCTCCGCATCAGGCGCTAACTTACAGAAAACATAAAGGGCAAAAGAACGTGCTGGATGGGGCCATGTGTGTGCAGGAAACAAAAATCCAAGTGTGGGAAACTCTTCGCCACGGGCGGCGCAACAAATTGAATCTTAACAGAAAGAAAGGATGAAGTAAAGCATCTGGGAGTCTAAGAGACAACAAAGACAATGGAGTGTGGGACTCAGAAAGGTACACTTTGCTGAGAGGCTGTTAGGAAAAAAAGTCCCCACATGTACAGCGTGTACCTGCGGGTGGTTATTGGCCAAGGCGCATGACAACTTCCACAGAGACTGCGAACGTCTGTGTCTTGCTGAGCTGGCGGTTACAGGGGTTTTGCCTCAAATAAGTCATTGAATTAAGCATCCCCTACGGTTATCTGTGCCTGCTTTACAATACAAGGGACTGTGAAGTGACTGTCTTCCAGACCGTAAGCTGTGGTGGGAGGACAGAAAGGCAGGGAGGGGGTCCCCCACTCACAGTGTTAGGTTCAGATCACAGAGACCAAGGCGACTTGGGGCTGGAGTGAATTAGGTCCTCAGGGAATTTCTGGACGGTGTCCTGGAAATGGAGACTACTGTAATGCAGACAGGATGGACAAGGACCGGAGAAGAAGATTCATGACCACATCTCTTGACTCTAGAGACAGTGTCCTTTACCCAACCCAAGGCCCCGGGCTTTTGACACTCCTTCAGACTCTGGGGAGAAGCTTCCACTAGGATCTTACTGGGGATGAGGTGGAGAAGTTCTTCAGACCTGCAGAAACGATGGAAGGGTCTCAGGAGGCTCCCTACCCGCCTATTCCAGAGACTCGGGAGACAATCTCCCAGCCAGAGGTACCTGTCTCCTTCACCCCATGATGTCTTATTCTGGCCAAAGACAAGGAATGGGAACACTTACCTCACGGTCTGACTGGAACTCCACAGATGCTGCAAAGAGAGAATGGAATCCCCCAGTCAGGATCAAATGTGATTTTCCTGGATGGGGGGGAGGGGTTGGAGGTGACCGGCAATGTCAGCACTCCTCTCTGCTTACCCCTGGACTCCCCTGGCTTTATAAACACTGTCACAGTGATACCAGAGCACAGCCCACCTTCCCTCACTCAGATCTTTACAGTAAAGGAAGCTGGAGGTGGAGAAGCCACGGGGTAGGTGGGAAGGCTCTCCTCAGAGGTATGGTACCTTTCCGAGCCTTGAGGTGGGTAACCACCCCCGCCAGGAAGACAATTAGCCCGAGCAGGAATGCCACACCTCCACTCAGTATCTTCTCCCATGAATATTCAGACTGAGCCACTATGGGGAACAAGAGTTAAAGTCAGTGTAATGCTCCCGATACCAACACAACTTCTTTAGCTATTTATTTGGTTTGTGTCTCCCCTCCCCCGCCATAGCCCTGGCTGTCCTGGAACTCGCTCTGTAGACCAGGCTGGCCTCGAACTAAAGGTGTGCACCACTGCCACCACCATCACTAGATTGGACACAACCTCTTAAAACCCCAAAGCCTATCTTGGACCCCATCCCAGTGCTGCTCAGGGAAGAGTTAAATCTAGAAATGGAGTTGCCTCCCATCTGTCACTGGTGTGTCTGTGTGTGTGTATGTGTGTGCGTGTGCGTGAGCACTGTGTGTGCATGTGTGTGAGCACTGCGTGTGCGTGTGTGTGAGCACTGCGTGTGCGTGTGTGTGAGCACTGCGTGTGCGTGTGTGTGAGCACTGCGTGTGCACGTGTGTGAGCACTGCGTGTGCATGTGTGTGAGCATTGCGTGTGCATGTGTGTGAGCATTGCGTGTGCGTGTGTGTGAGCACTGCGTGTGCGTGTGTGTGAGCACTGCGTGTGCGTGTGTGTGAGCACTGCGTGTGCGTGTGTGTGAGCACTGCGTGTGCGTGTGTGTGAGCATTGCGTGTGCATGTGTGTGAGCATTGCGTGTGCGTGTCCATGTGTGATGTGAGCATACACCAGAGGCCAACTTCAGGTGTCGTTCCTCGGGTGCCATCCACCTTGCTGTTGTTACCGTAGCTGTTTTTGCACCGGGTCCTTCACTGGGCTGGGTGGCCTGTGAGTCCAGGGACTGCCTGTCTCCACCTCCCTGGCCCTGGGACTACAAGCAGCCGCTAGAGCTCCTGGGGGATCGATCTCAGATCCTCATGCTTGCATGACAAGCACTCTGCCAACTGAGTCACACACACCCCAGCCCTGTCCCTGACTTAGAGCCCATGGCAGTGTCCCTAAAGACGCTACAGAATACGAGGTCCTAGGGTGGAGGCGTGAGGTGAATTAATAGCCCTCCTGAGGATGGCTACCTGCCCTGTTCTCTCCCACCCTGGCCCTAAAACTCTCAGATCAGGGGGACCTTGTCTTGTAATCAAGATGAAAACAGAAGTGACACAAACCCCAAAGTCAATCCCCAGGGATAAACAAACTAAAAAACTAAACAAAGCTCACTCCACTCCACAGAAACAGGGATCTGGAGACTGGGGTGCTCCACAAGGCAGCTGTAGATGTCACCGAGCTCTGGGATCACTTCCAGCATTACTGTAATCTGGAAAGTCCAGTCTCCGTTCCTAATGAGGCCAGTGGACGCGACCCCAGACCTCTCCTCCTGTCCATTCCGAAACCACCTGACTTTTATGTCCCCAGGGTAGAAGCCGCTCGCAGAGCAGAGCAGGAGGTTGTGTTGCTGCAGCAGCGGGGTCCTCTCCGGGAACACTGTCACCTCTGGTGGCACTAGCAAGAGAGAAGAAACATCACTCAAGGACTGGAGCGTCTGTGGGTGCTGTGACCACCCTTGATCCTTGTCCCAGAGCAGCCAAGCAGAAGCGGCAAGCGTAGAGACGCCTAAGACCCCCCCGACTGAGAAGCGTGGATGGACGCCCACAGGAAGGATTAGCCCCCACAGTCACCCACTGTATTCAAGGGTACAGCAGTCCTCGAAGTCCCTGAGAACTCTGGGGTTGTAGAACTAAGACCACGATGTCCTGTCCTGAAAGGACTGTGACTCACAACTGAGGACAGAGCAGAGTCACAGTCCCTCTTATTGCTGTAGCTTTCTTATCCTTCCTGATCCCACAGCTGATTTGCCCCAAATAAGCACACAGAGACATATTGATTATAAAACTGTTGGCCAATGACTAGGGCTTCTCATTGGCTAGCTCTGTCTTAATTGTTAGCCTCTTTCTATTAAGTATTCCCACATGGTCTTATCTTACCAGAGAAGGGTCTGGACCTGTTACTCCTTCCTCTGCTACATGGTGTCTCCCCCACGGCCTCTCTCTGCCTCCTCTCCCTGGAATTCTCCTGGTTTCCCAGCCCCGCCTATCTCCCTGCCTCTGTTGGCCAAACAGTGTTTTATTCATCAACCAACAAGAGAACCATATACATAAAGGAGGAAGTCCCCCATCACCCCTTACCTGCAACCCTCTTACCCTAGAGAATAAATTTCCCGTCACAAGAAAGTGGGCAAGGTGGCTCAGCAGATAAGAGTGCCAGCCACCGGGCCACAGGACCTGAGTTCCATCCCTAGGACCCACATGATGGGGAGAGATAGAACCAACAGCCTCAAGTTGTCCCCTGACCTCCGTGTGTGCACTGTGCATGCATGGAACACACACACACACACGCATGCACACACACGCACACACACACGCATGCACAGATGTGATTTAAAACATTTTAAGTGCCTGTCACAGAGGTTCTTGTGGAGACCCCCCCACTAGGCCCTGCCCTCACTCACCCTCTCTCTCCACGGTGAAGGGGGCCCCCAGCTTGTAGTTCTGCCTACAGACCAAGTTCACAGAGGCTCTGCTCTGCTCCAGGAGGTCCCAGCGTTTGTTCCACTGCTCGGCGTCAGGCTCCCCTAGCTCCGTCAGCGCCACAAACACCCCCAGGTCACTGTCAAAATGTAAGTACTCCTCCAGGTTGAAGATGAACCGGACCAGGAAGCGCACCTCTTCTGTCCCGTTGGTGAAGTAACAGTCCGCCTTTGCCTGAATCACAAAGTCCTCTGGAAACCACAAGAGGGTTAGGAGCCAGGGCCGTTCTTGGAAAGCCTGTGTCTGTACACCAATGCAGCTTTGGGAAAGCCTGTGTCTGTACACCAATGCAGCTTTGGGAAAGCCTGTGCCTGATACATCAATGCAGCTCTGGGAAAGCCTGTGTCTGTACACCAATGCAGCCCTAGAAAAGCCTGTGTCTGTACACCAATGCAGCCCTAGAAAAGCCTGTGCCTGGTACACCAAGATAAAGGGTGCAGATTTGAGAGTCATTTTGACTACACATGCTCAAAAGCATATGGTTGATGCCATTGGTGCTCAACAGCATTTATTACAATTGTGAAATCTACAGGGAAAACAATTTTCAGGAGTGAATCCTTCCCTGTCCAACACGTGGATCCTGGGAATTGGACTCAGGTTGTCAGGGTTGCCAGCGCGTGGCCTTACCCCCTGAGCCATCTTATGACCCATTTCACGTTTCTGAACACTGCACTCATGCTGAAAACACACGTGGAATGGTAACCATGGAGAGGAAAGGAGAGAAAGAAGGTGGGACAAGAGGGGGAAGACTTTTCGCAGTGATGACATTCTGACTCCTCTGCACTCTCAAGAATGAGTGACACGGCCAGCAGGTCACAGGAGAGCTTCATGAAGTGGCTCTAAGCTTCGACTTGAAGGATAATTGCAAGCATGAGTTTTCTGACCCTTCTGGTCCTGCCAGCCCGGAGCCCCAAATAAACACACAGACACTGTATTAATTATGAAACTGTTGGCTAGTGTCTAGGGCTTCGTATTATTGGCTAGCTATGTCTTAATTATTAACCCATTTCTATTAATCTACATATTTCTACACGGCCTTACCTTACCGGAGAATGCCTGGCGTATCCTACCCCCCTGGGCTCCACATGGCGACTCCTCTCTGCCTACACTTCCCAGAATTCTCCTCACCTCCTAGTCCCGCCTATCTTCTTTCTGCCTCATTGGCAGAACAGTGTTTTATTCATCAACCAATAAGAGACACGTGTATACAGAAGGACATCCCCACCAAATAACGGCTGTTGTGCTTGAATTGTGGACCTGCTCATTCCTAAGCTCAGCAGTCTACTCCAGGAGTGTCCAGCCACTGCCAAGAGTGACCTTGATGGACATCCAGGCTCCTTGTCTGGGTCACTGAGTGACATGCCACCATCCAGTCCCACCCACGGCATTTCTACCCTTCTCTGTTCCCTCTCACATGCTAAAGAAGCAAAAGATATGTGGATTTCTTTTTTCATCATTTAAAAATCTATACTGAAGCCCGGCCTTTAATCCCAGCACCTGGGAGGCAGAGGCAGGTGGATCTCCCTGAGTTCGAGGCCAGCCTGGTCTACAAAGTGAGTTCCAGGACAGCCAGGGCTACACAGAGAAACCCTGACTCAGAAACAGACAAGCAAAAAAGAGAAAAAAAATTAAAAACACCTCTATGCTGATGGTTTTTTGTTGTTGTTTTTCATCTGCTGAATGGACATGATGAACTCAGAGCATTTTTTGTTCTCAGAGAAAAAATGATGCTCCCTCCCCAAGGCTTGTTCCTCTTCTGTAATTGGTGAGACCCTGACATTAAAGGGGATCTTAGCAGATCACATCCTGTTTTCTGCTCATAACCCCTCGTTTTCACGGTCTAGCAAGGCCTGTGTTTGCATAACCCATCTCCCTGGCTAAAAAGTACACGCAGATGCCTGAGGCCAAAGGTACTCAGCATACTCAACTTGTCTGACCTCTTCCCTTACATCAAAACTGCTCAGTACAATGCCGAACACTTACATGGGGTTTAATAGGTGACAGGAGAGGTCGTCTCCAATCGCTAGAGATACAGAAAGTCATCACAGACGTGGACTCTCACCTAGGAGGGCCAGCGCTCTCAGACTCTGGCTTTCACGGTTCTAGTGTCTGAAACTGATGCATAAGGAGCCCAGCAAGGAAAAACGTCTCTTGCTTCCTTCCTACCTCCCCTGGTATCCGTGTCTCGGGTATGGGAAGTCCTTTCCAGGCAGCTCGTTGTGAGTGGTGAAGAGCCCGAGGGCTTCCGGGTCAGTGGAAGGAGGACTGCCCTTTAAGTTAGAGCCACCCTATTCTGAGACATTGGCCTATGGGGGAGAGCAACCCCAACACCAGTTCCAGCAGAGACACCCAGAAACAAATCCCTCTTCCTACCTGGGGGGTCTCTGCCTTCAGACATGAAGGAATCCGGCCTCATGAGGTTCACTAGGAGGGCCACCACCCAGGGGGCCCTCCCAGCACCCATTCTGGAGGGGACAATGGCAGCAAAGTGGCTGATGAGCCCTTTAAAGTGGAGCTGTCTTCCACCCAACTGAAAAAAAAAAACTCAAAGTATAGATAACTCTCCAGCCTCCCTGAGATTGGGACCATCTTCAGACTGCTAACCAATCAAGACCGAAGACTTCTGCATCATTTGTTGCTAGGCAGAACAGTTTGATGAAGTTGCATTGTGAGAGCCAGGAACTGGTGACCTGGAGGGTCAGTGGGAGTGGCTTAAGCCCAGGAGAGGGGGGTGGAATCTGCAGAGTAGGCGGTCCTGGAACAAAGCAGACCGTCTGTTGCGCACCCTCGTTTATTTAGGGTCCCTGAGCTATTCTGACAGCAGAGGGTGTGGAACAAGGAAGATGTAGACGGCTTCGTGGACGTGGCTCAAAGGGAGCCGGCAGCGGGCTTATCACAAAACAGATGGCAAATCGTTGCTGTGTCCCGTTCGCCAATCGAGGAGAGGAGGGAGGAGGAGATTGAGACAGAAGGACAGACAGGGAGACAGAATTCTCAAAAGAATAAAAATAAAACCATGTAAATATATTCATAAGAGAAAAATGTAAGGAAGCATGGGGAGGGGCAAGTCAACAAGATGGAGGGATGGGATTCTACAGGACACACTGGCTGGCTACAGAGTGAGCCCCAGTCTCCTCCTCCTCCTCCTCTTCCTCCTCCTCCTCCTTATCATCATCATCATCAGTGCTGAAAATTGTGCAGGGGGGGAGACGTGAAAATTAATCCACCTCTGCCACCCTAGGCAACACAGCCAAAGCTACTTGCAGAGGAAAGGGTTTATTTCACTCCTTGACTTAAAGTTGGGGCAGGGACTCAGGGAGGAACCTGGAGGCAGGAGCTGATGCAGAGGCCAGGGAGGGTGCTGCTGACTGGCTCGCTCCTCCTGGTTTGCTCGGACTGCTTTCTTATAGAACCCAGGACCACTTACTCAGAGATGGCCCCACCCACAGTGGGCCGGCCTTTCTACATCAATTATCAAAACAAAATGTCCTACTGACTTGCCCAGGACAGTCTGATGGGGGCATTTTCTCCACCGAGGTTCCCTCTTCCTAGATGACCCTAGCTATGCCCGGCTGGCGGACATGCTCTCTCTTGCATGCTCGAACACAACACACACAAAGCAAGACTAGCAGGTATAGAAAAGTAATTTAATGATGTGTATCTTACTCAAGGACTTTTATCCTGTTGACATGTTTGTATACATGCATTTTAGCACACAAACAAGGCATTGTGAACAATGGCAAATATTTGTAATAACATCACCCAGCCCCCCCAACTTCTTCTGCATGGCCCAGAAGGTGATCTACAAGAGCTGAGCTTCTCATTTCAAAATGGGGGTGAGTTTATTAAACATATAGGGAGCAAAAATACATAGACTAAATAGGCAGTAGCAGAGAGAAATTGGAGATGGTATCAGAACACCAACCATCGGGTGTTCAGAACATCCAGCAAGAGAGGACTAGCATGGCCAGCTGAGGGCAAGCAGAGGGAACAGGCCAAACGGATTCCCAGGGGAAATCACCTGGGGAAGCGGCAGCCAGCTGTGTTCCCGCAGGCAGGGAGAGCCCTAGCTGAGAGACCCTGGAGAGAGCGACCATCAAAGAGCAACCGACAGAGATGACATTATCAACAGGAAGCAGAAACGGGGAAGCTGAGGCAGTCATCTGAAGTCCAGATCAAAAGAGCCCAGGATGGAGGGTCCTTCCTCTCCCTGTAAGAGTTTCCAGCATCCCGGGCCCACCCCGGCACTTGGTAAACACCGGAAACCTCAGTTAGCAACTGGCTCGCCTTCCAGATGCTCTCAAGGACGCCGTGTCTCTGATGCCCTTAGCTGTTTACTGTCTTCTTTTCTCCCTGTGGCAATTAGGAGGCTTGTGACATGAATAATAAAAAACAAAACCAGATACAGATATCGGGGTTCAAGATGAAGACCAGAAAAGCAAAAAGACACCCAGCCGGTAGCTCTCACCTCTACCAAGGCTGAAATGGAGATTCCTGTCTTCCCTGTGACTGGAAACTGAATCTCACATGACACTCTTTGCTTCTTCCTTATAGACTTCTCTAGTGCTGGGATTAAAGGTGTGAGCTCTGTTTCTCTTTTAGACTCATTCGCTCTTGAGTAGCCTAGGGAAGTCTTGGACTCACAGAGATCCATCTGTGTTGGGAGATGTCATTCTGTAAAAATGTGTCTGTTTGGTTTGAATAAAGCACTGTTGGCCAATAGGGAAGCAAGATAGGTGGGACTAGGAGTGAGGAGGATTCTGAGAAAGAGAAACAGAGAGAATCACAATGTAGCCCACCAGAGAAGTAAGATGTCCGGACCCTTTTCTCCGGTAAGAAACATACTTAGATTAACCAACATGGGGTAAATAAGTAAGTCGGAGATAGCCAGTAAGAAACCAAGCAAACGGCCAACAGCTTCATAATTAATATGGCCTCCTGTGTGTTCCTTTGGGACTGACGCGGCTCTGGAACCAGGCTGGCGGGAAGGCTGTACTATACACATCTGCCTCTGTCTCCTGAGTGCTGGGATTAAAGGTATACGCCAGCACTGCCCAGCTCCTATGGCTAACTAGTGTGGCTAGCTTTGCATTCTGATCTCCATGCAAGCTTTGATTTAATGAAGATTTAATAAACAATGTATCACCACAAAGGCCAGCTTGACCCAGGGCAGGAATTTTGGAGGAGAGGGGGAAGGGGCCTCCTCACTCCCAGAGCCAGCTTCCAATGAGTTTAAGTAGCATGTGAACGTGGACCATCGCCCTGTGCCCTGCGCCCTGCGCCACTAATGGGCGCATCCCACGAAATAAGATGTGGCGCAGCTGTACGCTTCCGGTGTGAAGAGTAAATTTCAGATACGCGCGTTGAGGGAGCTGCGCTTTGGGGACAGGTGAAGAAGGAATACGTATACTTACCTAGCACAGCTTTCTTTTTGTTGTTGTTGTTTTTTGTTTTTCGAAACAGGGTTTCTCTGTATTGTTTTGGAGGCTGTCCTGGAACTCACTCTGTAGACCAGGCTGGCCTCGAACTCACAGAGATCCACCTGCCTCTGCCTCCCAACTGCTGGGATTAAAGGCGTGCGCCACCACCACCCGGCACAGCACAACTTTCTATTGCTGAGACAGATGCCATGGCCAAAGCGACTCCAGAGGAAAGTGTCGTCCGCCTTAAAAATCTCCGTTACATTTTCCGTCTCTGAGGGAAGCCAAAGCAGGAACTCAAGGCAAAAGCCTGGAGGCAGGAACTGAGGCAAACGCCATAAAGGAACCGTGCTTACCCACTTGCTGCCCATGGCTTGCTCTACCTGGTTTCTTATATAACCAGGGATCTCCTGCCCAGGAGTGGCACCTCCCACAGTGAGCTGGGCCCGCCCACATCAACCATCAATCAAGAGAATGCGCCCCGGGCTTGCTCAAGGCCAGTCCGGCAGAGACCTTTTCTCAATTGAGGTTCCCTCTTCCCAGACAACCCTAACCGTGTCAGGTCAACAAGAACCAACGGAGACAACGTGCTTGCCTAAATGTAGGTTAAATCTCTCCAGGATGACAAGCCTGAAGCTGGGGACTGGATTTTCTGGCCAGCCATGGAGTGCCGTGTTCCTCTTTGTCTGTCCAATTTTCAACTACATCAGCGTATTACAAACTCGCACATTTTTAAAAGGAAGATAGCGAGAGGATAAATGTTTACAAGTGCTTGGAGACTTGTTCACAAGTCAAAGTCCACTTTGTCCAAGAGTGAGACCCTGTCAAGTTAGTGGCAGTTTCCAGACTTGTGCTCTTATTTTCACGGTTGTGAAGGTCACACCTGCCGCATGGGGTTATCATCGTAAGAAGATGTGTGTCCCGCACAGGTGCAGCCACAGCACTCGGGAAGCACGAGGTTATCTTCAGAATAAAGTAAGGAGATGCATGTCCTGCATGGGTGCAGCCATAACATTCAGGAAGCAACCAGGAAATACTAGTGACTTCCTAAGAGTCCCCAGAATGACCCAGTTTTTTCTTGGGCCACCAGATGGCATCAGACTCCCACCAGTGCTGGCCCTGGCTCACCAGAATAAGGAAGGGTTCATTCCCCCAAAACCCTGACTACTCCACATTCCCTCCTGGGAATCCATGGAGACTGTGTGACCTCCAGGAGGCCATCCCTCTGAGGACTTGAGACTGGATGCTGCCCCCACACAGAACAGGACAGACCAGGGAGCTGTCTAGGTGGTCCAAAGAAACCCGCAAGGCTTTCCTAAGAGTGTCCCCTCCCCCGTTCATATTTTCCCTTAGAAAGACTTCCCTTCCCTCCACCCTTTACCAAAACATCAACTCAGAATGATTGAAGACTTGGATGAAACACAGCTACGAGAGATACTGCAAGATCTAGATGTGCGCAGTGACTGGAAAGTCTCCAGTAACCCAGAGGGGAAAGTAAGAATTGAAAAATGGAGTTGCATTAGATTTAAAAACTTCTGAAGAATCAAAGACACAGAACAGCAGAGACAGACAGAAGAGGAGAGACAGACAGAAGGAGAGAGACAGACAGACAGAAGGGGAGACAGACAGACAGAAGGAGAGAGAGGCAGAAGGGGAGAGACAGATAGACAGAAGTGGAGAGACAGACAGACAGACAGACAGAAGGAGAGAGACAGACAGAAGGAGAGAGACAGACAGAAGGAGAGAGACAGACAGACAGAAGGGGAGACAGACACAAGGGAAGACAGACAGACAGACAGAAGGGGAGAGACAGACAGAAGGGGAGAGACAGACAAACAGACAGACAGAAGGGAAGACAGACAGACAGACAGACAGACAGACAGACAGAAGGGGAGAGACAGATAGACATAAGGGGAGAGACAGACAGAAGAGGAGAGACAGACAGACAGAAGGGGAGAGAGACAGAAGGGGAGAGACAGACAGACAGAAGGGGAAAGAGACAGACAGAAGGGGAGAGACAGACAGACAGAAGAGGAGAGACAGACAGACAGAAGGGGAGAGAGACAGAAGGGGAGAGACAGACAGACAGAAGAGGAGAGAATGCTTGGCCAGCTGTCTGACTGACAGTAGAACAATACCCAGAACAAGCAACAACCTCAGAACGTCAGACACTAAAAAGCAAACAACTCGATCATCAATGAAGACACTTTTCAGTTGCGCTCTTGTCTGTGGTGCTGGGAACCAGTCCTGGGCCTTCCCCCTGCCAGACGAGCGCCGCCCCCTTTCCCCCCCCCCCCCCCCGCCGGCAGCCCTGAGAAGACATGATTCAAATGAAAAGTGCAGGAAACCGCAGGCAAAGCTCAGGAAGCAGGGGCGAGGGGTTGACAGAACGCATCGAATGTGAAACGGGAAGTGAGAGGAAGGGGTGGCGTAAACCTGGATGGGGGAAGAAAGGGGCTAGGGAGCCAAAACCTAAGCGCGCTCGGATGTGCCGCAGGGAAGCCCGTGCCTTCAAGTGCTAACTTTGAAGTTTTTGTCTAAGTTCAAGATTTTTTAACCCTCAGGGAAATGATGACCAGGACGACGTTGAAGGCAATCAAGGTGGCTCGGGGGAGTAACGGCACTCGCTGCCACTCCTGATGACCGGAGCTCAGTCGTAGGACCCACATGGTGGAAAGGTAGAACCAGCTCCTCCAAACTATGCTCTGGCCTCCACACATGTGCTATGGTGGGAGTGTTATGGGGGATGTCCTGTATATGTGTTTCTCTTACTGGATGAAGAATAAAACACTGTTTGGCCAATAGAGGCAGGAAGATAGGTGGGACTAGGAGACAAGGAGAATTCTGGGAAAGGCAGGCAGAGAGAGATCGAGAAGAGACATCATGTAGCCGAGGAAGGAGTAGCAGGTCCACACCCTGATAATCCAAGACCACGTGGAAATATGTAGATGTATAGACATGGCTAATAATTAAGACAGAGTTAGCCAATAAGAAGACCTAGCCATTGACCAACAATTTAATAATTAATACAAATCTTTGTGTGCTTATTTGGGGCTGAAGCGGCAGTGGGACCTGGCAGAACAAGAAACTCCAGAAACTGGAGCGCCTATCCACACACAAATAATTGTTATTAAATAAGATATAGGGAAAATAAAATTTTAGCTACTTTGAGTCCAGCTCACCCCAGTCTGACTGCCAAGAAAACCATAGGAAGGGCTGGGGAGATGGGTCAGCAGTTAACAGCACTTCCTGCGTCTTACAGAGGACCAGGGTTTGGTTCCCAACACCCACGTGGCAGCTCACAGTCGTCACAATTCCAGGGCATCCGATGCCTTTCTCTGGCTTCCATGGGAGCCAGGCACACACGTGGTACAGACACACACACCTAAAACAAAAACTAATAGATTTTTGTAAAGAAAAGTACAGCACTTAGAAGGCAGAGGCAGGGGCAAGGGCTCACTGTGAGTCCAAGGCTCAGCTACACGGTGACAGCCTGTCTCAAAAACAAACAGAAACACGAGGGAAAGAACGCGTTTGCGGCGATAAGTGCTCACACGCCGCTGAGGGTTGTGTCCTTAGTCCAGCCACTGTAAGAATAGGCGTGCAGGCTCCCGAAAGACCAGACGAAACCACTGTACAGTCAAGCTGTACCATGCCCAGGTATGCGCCCGAAGGAATCAAAGGCAGCACAGCAGACATCTGCATACCCACACTCAGTGCAGCACAACAGGTTGTGGAACAGCCTACTCGTTCATAGTAGGGCATGGAATAGCCTACACGCCCATAAGTAGGTTGTACAACAGCCTACATGCCCATTGATAGGTTATGGTGCAACTTACTAACCCCTTGGTAGGTTGTGGAACATCCTACATGCCCATAAGCAGGGGGTGGGACAGTCCACAGGACCATAGAGAGGCTGTGAAGCATCCTAAACACCCATAGGTAAGTTATGGACCGTCCTACACGCCCACAGGTGAGTTATAGACCATCCTACACGCCCACAGGTAAGTTATAGATCATCCTACACGCCCATAGGTAAGTTATGGACCATCTACATGCCCACAGGTAAGTTATAGACCATCTACACGCCCATAGGTAAGTTATGGACCATCTACACGCCCATAGAGAGGCTGTGGACCATCCTACACACCCTCAGGTAAGTTATGGACCATCCTACATGCCCATAGGTAAGTTATAGACCGTCCTACACACCCATAGGGAGGCTGTGGAACAGCCCACATGTCCATAGGTAGGTGCTGAAACAGGTAGGTTATTTGGGAGTGGGTTGGTAGGGTAGGAAAGCTTGTTTTACAAAAAGTCACAGTGGAACCCACCTAGGATGAAATTGGTATACAGGGACTTTTTAGAATAAAACTGGATAAGTGAGAAAGAAGCTGGAGGTAACTGGGGAAATCATGCTGCAGGGAAAACAGGAGGCGTGGGCGAAGAAAATTAAGTGGACCAGAGTCACTCACTGGCTCTGTGATTGGTAGGCAGGCCATGCACGAGGGGTTTGGCCTCTGTTTTAGGGGACAAGTTTCTGGGTCCCCTGTGGATGGCTCCACTGGGACCACACACACACACACACACACACACACACACATACACACACATACACATAAACACACACGCGTACACACACTCATGCACACACACACACACACACACACACTCATGTTTGCCCCAGCTGTATAATAGATGGACCGAATGATGCCAGGCCTGTGTCTATATCTGTGAAGAATTGACCGCTGCTGGTTTTTCTCATTATATTATATTTATGTATTTAGTCACTTGGGGCTGAGGACAACTTGGGGGAGTTAGCTCTCTGCTTCCATTATGTAGGCCCAGGGGATTGAACTCGTGTCACCCAGCTTTGGAGGAGACACCGCTACTCAGCCCTGCCGCGTGTTTCATCTTTATTTATTTTATATATGTGGGCTTTGCATGTTTGTTTGTACACCATGTGAGCGCAGTGCCTGTGTAGACCCCAAGAGAGCATCAGATGCCCTGGCAATGAAGTTACAGATGGCTATGAGTGGTCGTGTTGGTGTGTGGAATTGAACCTGGATCCTCCGGAAGACCAGCCAGAGCCCTTAACCACTGAGCCACCTTTCCAGCCTCCGCTATATTATTATTACTTTTTTTGTTGTTTTGTTTGTTTGTTTTGTTTTTCAAGACAGGGTTTCCCTGTATTGTTTTGGAGGCTGTTCTGGAACTCCCTCTATAGACCATGCTGGCCTCGAACTCACAGAGATCCGCCTGCCTCTGCCTCCCGAGTGCTGGGATTAAAGGCATATGCCACCAACGCCTGGCTCCACTATATTATTTTTAACACGCTCTCCCAGGTTCCAAGAATGACAAAAGCTGGTGCGATTGTAGCAAAAAATATCAGAGACTCCTCCCGCATCATCTTCGACGAGAGCTTCAGCTGCCCTAGGGCCACTAAATGAAAGAATTCCTTTCACCTTTAGAAGGGACATCTTGTGGGAGGGGGAAGGACACCGTGGGAAAGGCTTCTCTCGCCACGCCTGGGAGGGGGCTGGGTCTCAGGCTGTTGGGCGCACACCACCTGCGTGCTGCCAGGCTGGGAGACTGACAGGCTCCAGCTAGTGCTGGAAAGTACCTGCTGCTTCCAGGAACATCTTAGTTTCCGTTTCCTAGAATAGGAGTGTGCCGATCCCAGCACCCCAACCACTGGTGATCAAGACGACGTCTAATTCTCAGCGGCGGATCTGTGCCAGGAGCACATTTCTCAACAGACTCGCTATTCACGGTCTGTGAACCTGGGCTCTGTGCCAGGCCAAACACACACGGCCTAATGAGATAATGTGGCTTTCCCTGGGAGCTCCTGGCCTGGCCCACAAGTGGGTGGGGACCTTAAAGGAGGCAAGAGCTGGCCTCCTGGAAAGGAAGTCCCCCAACTGAGCATCGGGGAGGCTTTTCCTGGAACCCCACCACCCGGTAAACTTCGGAAGGGAAACCAGGAGGGCAGCCAGGGAGCTCGCTGTGGGCCCCTGTGTGCCGGGCAAAGGCTCCAGGCCCAGAAGCAGTTTGTAGAGGTGGCGCCCTCCCTAGGGCCCTCCAGAAAGAAGACCTGCCTTCCTGAACATCTGGGAGAGGGGAACTCAACAGAAACCTCCCTGGAGACAAAGGCTCTAAGAGTGTGAATGACAGCCGTCTTTGGGGGGGAGGGAAAACACTGGATCTGGATCTCCAAAGGTCCAGTGGCTTCACTTGGTCTGACTTGGGTTGGAGATTCTGGGCAGGAGGTATAATATAACTGTACTCAGAATTCAGACTCCAGGTATCCACAACACCAGCTCCAACTGTGTGTGACCCTGGGTGGTGGTTGGTTTTCAATGCCCACTTGCAGGCTGGAGAGGGGGGTCGGGGTTTAGACACTCGTCGCTCTTGCAGAACAACCTGAGTAGGATTCCCACCCAGCACCCACATGCTGGCTCACAGCCACCTTTAACTCCAAGTCAGGGGATCCGACGCCCCCTTTCTGACCTCTCCACAGACACCAGGCACACCAGGAGACTGGGAGGCCATCCGGGAGCGCTGTGTCCATTAAACGTGGGCTTTTCCCAATTCGGTTTGATTTGGTCTAATTAGGATTGCTGTATCGGCGGAGAGGCTTATCGGGGTGTAGAAACTTTTCAGAAAGAAACTATCTTCAATGCCAACTTGCCACAACCTGGAGTCACTGGCGCGGTGCTCTAGATGATTGATGTCACCCACAGACCCAATGCTTGAATATTCGGTCCCCAGCTGATGATGCTTGGGGGGGAGGGAAATAAAATGACCCTGCTGGAGGAAGTGCCTCACTGAGGGCGGAAGTTGAAAGTCCCAGGCTTGCCCCACACCTGGTTTGCCCTCTGCTTCCTCTGTGGGTAGAAATGTGAGCTCTCCCTTTGCCGCTCACAGGCTCTCCCTCTGGAGTCCCAAGCCAGACCAACAATCCCTCCGGTAAGTTGTTTCTGGTTATGGTGTTTGGTCACAGCAACAGAAAAGTAACTAAAAGAGGAAGAGAGCCTCGGTACGGAATTATTCAGATCATGCCGCCCCCATGGGCATGTCTGTTGGGGATAGCCTTGATCGCCCATGTAGGAGGGCCCAGTCCACCGAGGATAGCCCCATTCCCCGGGCAGGTGGCCCTGGGCCACGTAAGAAAGCTGGCTGAGAATAAACCTGCCTGGCACCATCGCACAGTGGCCGCTCTGGTTCCCACTGCCCTTCTTCTCTGGCTGTGAAGTGAGTTCCTTGGTCAGAGGACCAACCTGCCTGAGATCACAATCCTCGTCTTCCCTCGAGGTGAACTGTGACCTGCAGTTGGAGGCCAATAAACCTTTCTCCTCCAGCTTTTTGGTCAGGGTGTTTGTCACAGCTGCCAAAATGGAGCTAATCACCTTGGGAAATTCCTCTTTGAACCTCGGCTTCCCCACTCCTAAGATGGTAACAATGAAGAAACCGGAAATAGTAAATACACAAAGCTTACAGAACTCAGAATAAGGACTAAGGATAACACTGAGATAATCTTTTAGTGCACTGTGTGAAGATGTGTCTCTGTCCTTCCTCACCTGCCTAAGGCACCTCCTGGTTGGTTTAATAAAGGGTAGAACAGCCAATAGCTAAGCAGGAGAGAATAGGCGGGACTTCTGGGCAGAGACAGGAACTCTGGGAAGAAAATCGAGGTAGAAGATTCGCCAGCCAGTTGTCGAGGGAGGCAGACTCACAGTATTGAGGAGAGGGAGTGAATCACACCGCAAAACATAGATTCATATAAACAGGTCAAGTTTTAAGAGCTACTTGGGAACAAGCCTAAACTAAGGCCAACCTTTCATAATTAATAAAAAGTTTCCAAATCATTATTCAGAAGCCAGCAGCCCAGAGAAAGACCTGCTACAACATGACAACCGTGTTGCACAGCCCCTGCTCACGAAGTCCACAAATGCAGCCCTCACTCACAATTATGTTGTTAACACTGTTAACGCGAGAGCTGAGTTTTGTCCAACCACCCTCTAGTTTCCCCCAAAAATATCAGGTACAGGGCCAGGCATGGTGGGTATAAGGACGGATGCAGGAAGGCAGCCTCAGGAATGTCCAGGTGGTATTGGTGAAGCAAACCGCAGGATGGACTGACTGCACTTTGTGAGACGTCTATATGAAACGTGTACTTCCTCGTATGTACGCGGGGTACGAGCTGATTTTCTGGTCGGTGCAACAAGATGCGAGACAAAAGCAGCTTGAGGAACGGTTTGGTCTGGCTCCCACTTAGGGTGCAGTCATCATGTCAGGGAAGGCGGGAGGGAGAGGCTGCTGGCCACATGGCATCCGCAGGAGGCAGAGAGAGATGGCATTGGTGTTCAGCTCTCTTTCCCCTTCCATGCAGCCTGGGCCCCCAGCCCAGGGGATGGCGCCACCCGCAGTTGGGCGGTTATTCCAACCTCGGTTAACCTCACCTAGAACTCTCCCACTGACATGCCCAGAAGATGTTTGTCCCTGAGTCTAGATGCGGTCAAAATGTCAATCAATACTACAACCATAGCATATATTAAGGGAAAACGTTTCTATACATATTTACTATAATCAGCAAAAAATAATAATAATGTTTCTAGAACCACAAAACACTCACTCCACCCAGCGACCACCCCATCCCCCAACTCTCACCCACTCAAGCCCACCAAAACATACAAGAGTCCGAAATGGTCCCAGTCTTTATCCCGACCCCAGCCTCCAGCACAGTCCCCGTGGGTCTGGTCCTGAGAGCACTCAGTGGGTGGCTCTGTGTGCGGAGGCCTCACTCCTCCAGCCGCTGCTGCTGTACCAGGTGAGCGTAGACATCCTGGTCCTCCCTGAGCTGGCTGTGCTCCACCAGCTGCCCCTGCTTGAGCACCAGCACCTGGTCAACGTTCTGAACCGTGTGCAGCCTGTGGGCAATCACCAGCACCGTCCTGTCCCCCTTCGATCGCCAGGCCTGCAGCTGCGGAGGACAGTCACGAGACTCAGAAAAGCAGGAATGCGACACCATGGCTGGGCCACCCCCTGTGCCTCGGGGTAGATGAGGCATGGCTGTGCAGGGGCTGACCCCTGTCGCCTGCCCTCCCTGGCTGTACTGCTGCCCCTGGGAAAAGCAGCTGTGGAGGACCAGACACCCCATGCCACTCTCCTTTCCATCCTTAGGATAGTTACTCTTCATCACCAGCTCAACTGAAGAAAGCCCAGGGCGTGGGCAAGGCACGCCTTTGTGTGTCTGTGAGGACTGACCCAGGAACCCAGAGAGGACAAAGATCCACCCCGAAAGTGGGCGGCGCCATCCCCGTGCCCCGGGTCCTGCACCACATGAAGAGGAGAGGAAGAGGGAACTAGCTGAGTGTTAGCATTCACACTCTCTGCCTCTTGATCCACCAAGATGTGACGAGTCCAAACCACTCACAACCACAGCCATGCTGCCGCCCCGCCATGATGGCTTGTGTGTTCTCTCAAAAGGACCTGCCCTTCCAAATTCCTTCCAAATTCCTTTGGTCCAGCAACAAAAAAAGTAATCATTGCAATCCATGGGATTCACGGCCGTGCACGGCGCAGACACTCTGCTCACCGGTGGGACTTCCGCCCACCCCTATCCAGTTCCACACCACCTTCACCATGTCCCTTAACTGCACTGTCCCCTGCCCTTCCCTCTGGTACTCACAGCCTGCTCACACTGGGAGTCCAGGGCACTGGTCGCCTCATCCAGGATCAGGACCCGTGGGTTCCGCACAAGGGCCCGGGCAATGGCCAGACGTTGTTTCTGTCCCACGGCTAACTGGCTCCCCTTCTCCCCTATTTCTGAGGAAACCAGAGCAAGTCCCTCTTGAGACACAACAGGTCAGAAAACATCCCTCCCAGCTGGGCAGGACAAGTTTTCTCCCCCCCCCACCCCATCTGCTTCCGTTAGCCAATCCAGAGGCAGCAGAGCCTGGCAAGGGGGGAGCTGGGGTGGAGAATAGTGAGAAGCGGGAACAGAGGAGCAACAGGATAAAAACATCACCGCCAAGGAAGTTCCCGTGTGCGTGTGTGTGTGAGCCTGGGTATGTGTGTGTGCGTGTGAGCCTGTGCGTGTGAGCCTGTGCGTGTGAGCCTGTGTGTGTGAGCCTGTGTATGTGTGTGTGTGTGTGAGCCTGTGTGTGTGAGCCTGTGTATGTGTGTGTGCGTGTGAGCCTGTGTGTGTGAGCCTGTGTGCATGTGTGTGAGCTGTGTGTGCATGTGAGCCTGTGTGTGTGTGTGCATGTGAGCCTGTGTGTGTGTGCATGTGAGCCTGTGTGTGTGTGTGCATGTGAGCCTGTGTGCGTGTGTGTGAGCCTGTGTGTGTGAGCCTGTGTGTGTGTGTGTGCGTGTGAGCCTGTGTGTGTGCATGTGAGCCTGTGTGTGTGCGTGTGAGCCTGTGTGCCTGAGTGTGTGTGCATGTGAGCCTGTGTGTGTGCATGTGAGCCTGTGTGTGTGAGCCTGTGTGCCTGAGTGTGTGTGCATGTGAGCCTGTATGCCTATGTGTATGCCTGTGTCTGTGCCTCTGTGTGTGCTGATGGGTGTGCATGTGTGTGGACTGTTTCTCAGGCAGTGTCTGTCTGTTTTTGGAACAAAGTCTCTCAGTGGCTTGGAATGAGACCCTGAGGAGCCTCCTCCTGACTCTGCATCCCCAGAGCTGGGATTATCACAGCCTGGCTTCCCCCCATTAAATGTATCCCAGAGATCAACTCAGGTCCCCATGCTTGCAACACAAGCACGTTATCCAAATGGCTCTTGCCCAGCTCCATTTTCTCCGTCTCCTGCCAGGGTGGACTCGGGACCAGAGGTACCTGTGTGTATCCCATCAGGCATTTCCCCTATGAAGTCGTCCGCACAGGCTGCCCGGACAGCGGCCATCACTTGGGCATCCTCACAGTCCTT
The DNA here is from genome assembly GCF_017639785.1 of Mesocricetus auratus. Classification (NCBI taxonomy): domain Eukaryota; kingdom Metazoa; phylum Chordata; class Mammalia; order Rodentia; family Cricetidae; genus Mesocricetus; species Mesocricetus auratus. Next base: position 2,082,712 of record NW_024429208.1, on the reverse strand, counting down.
CAGGCCATAGGCAATGTTGTCCTTGACAGACCCAGAGAAGAGCACGGGCTCCTGTCCCACCAGAACCACCTGCGCAGAGGGGACGCGAGCAGAGAGCTGGTACCTCCCTCCCTGTCCGGGATGGACCCGGCCTTCATTCCCCGGGGCTGCCTCCTCTTTCCTCCAGGCTCCCGCTCCTCTCTCCTGCCCCTCCCTCTCCCGAGCCCCTCCCACCTGGCGGTGCAGGTAGTGGTGATCATACTGGACCAGGGGCTGTCCGTCCAGCAGCAGCTGGCCCCCCGTGGGCTGGTACAGATTCTGCAGCAGGGCGGCCACGGTACTCTTCCCTGACCCGTTGGGTCCCACCAACGCCGTCACCTTGCCAGGATGCAGCGTGAACGTCAGGCCCTAAAAAAGCAGGGAAGAGGTTAAGGGCCGCTTCCTAGAGAAGAGGATGTTCGGGCTGCAGTCCCTGACCACGGGGTCTCCCGCGGGCACCTTGAGTACAGGCTTCTCCGGGCGACTCGGGTAGGAAAAGGTGACGTCTTGGAATTCCACGCGGCCCTCCAGCCTGGAAGGGGCCAGGGTCCCAGGCTGGGGCAGATTTGGCTTACGGTCTATGTAGCAGAAAACCTTCTCAGCGGCGCCCACGTTGCTCAGCATATCTCCATACATGTACACCAGGTTCTGGAAAACAGGGACGAACGGACAGGTCAGGGGGTCAAATCCCACCTTGGAAGCCAGGTCCCCAACTCAGCCCCTCACGCACTCTGGCCAACAACATGACCTCAGCCAGCCTCTCCCCTCTCCTTATCCCCCCAAAAAGAGCCTCTGCCTTTTAATGTATGATCTGGGTGAACCGGGTGGGGAGGGAATGTTGGAGGGGCTGCTTTTAGTTAGGAGGAGAGAGAGGGTGGCTTTGTCTTTGCTCTTTTGAAACAGCTTTGGCTACACAGCCCAGGCTGGCCTCCAATGGGACATCTCCCCTCGGGGTTGCAAAAACCACAGGATTACAGACTTGTGCCTCCTTGCCCAGAGTGATTTGGGTAGAATTTTAAATGTCCGATTTGCACTGAAAAGCTCTAAAGTCCGTACAGCCCCGCGGCTTCCGCTCACTGCTCCGCACCCTGTGTGCCTAGCGTTGCCTTGCCTGAGACAGGGAACCCCTTTAAAAGCCGTCACCGTGGAAGCTATCAGAGTGCCTGGCGCAGCTCTCCACACGTAAAGGGAAAATTATGGCCAGGGCCGAGAACAAGGTAACTTATCTTCTAAAGTGATCAGCTACAAAGAAATAGCTAGGCACCCTTCCTCGTCAAAGTACCTCTGGGTGAGCCAACAGTGGGTGAGATCAAGTCTCTCCTTCCCTGTATCCAAGTTGATGGGGGAAGGCAGGACAGAGCGGCACTATTTACAACCTGCTCACTTGACAAATGTAAGGCATTGTTTATCAGGGGCAGACGCCAGCACCAAGAGAACCAGATGCGCTGTGTCCCCCAGATAAAGAGCAGAGCCGTGGCTGGAGAGAGGGCTCAGAGGTTAAGAGCACCGGCTGCTCTTCCAGAGGTCCCGAGTTTAATCCTCAGCAACCCACATGGTGGCTCACAACCATCTGTAATGAGATCTGGTGCCCCCTTTCTGGCACGCAGGCAGAATATTGTAAACATAAATAAATAAACCTTAAAAAAAAAAACACAGTCATAACCATACAAAGGGAAATGCTGAATCTTTTTTTTAAAGATTTATTTATTATGAATACAACATCCTGCCTCCATGTATGCCTACATGCCAGAAGACGGCACCAGAACTTATTATGGATGGTTGTGAGCCACCATGTGGTTGCTGGGAATTGAACTCAGGACCTCTGGAAGAGCAGTCAGTGCTCTTAACCTCTGAGCCCTCTCTCCAGCCCGGGAAATGCTGAATCTTAAAAGTTCCATACTTATCTACCTAGGAAACAGAGACAGAGGTACACACTGGAATAATACTACAGGGGTCTGACCCACGGGAAACACTGCAGGACAAAAAAAAATCACATTTCTTCAACAAATAGCAAGGTGGGAATTTCAAAGCAGTAGACACAGAGAGGTTGAGAGGACATCAACGGATCACACCGTGTGGACCTGCGGGGATCTGAGCACTGAGTACACTGGATGAATTTAAGAAATTATTGCTAATTTTTCAGATGTGATAATGACTTTTTGAACTATTTATATTTCAGATATTTATATTCTAGAGATGCACATGGAAATACCTACAGATAAGACCGTGATATTTTTGAATTTGTTTCAAAATGGTAAGAGGGGAGTGAGGGCAGACCCAACACAGTGGGCTGTGAGGAGTAGGTTGGGGTTAAGTTAGAATAAGTCTAGGGATAGGGTTGGTTTGGGATGGCCCTCGGGGATACGGTTAGTCGTGGTGGGGTTAAGTTAGGGTCATGGCCATTTGGGGTTGTATGGATGGGTTAGGGTCACCATTCGTTTACAATGGAGTTAAGCTAGGGTAGGAGTTAGTTGTGGCTGGAGTTAGGCTTGGAGTTTGAGTTAACAATAGGGTTATGGTCATTGTTACTCATAATAATTATCTGAAAGTTTGCTATAATGTTAAAACATGTTTTAGACACATTTTTAGCATGCTTAAAACTACTCATAAGAATATTAAGTAGTTTGTTAGATTTTTTTTCTTTTTCTTTTTGGTTTTTCGAGACAGGGTTTCTCTGTATTATTTTGCAGGCTGTCCTGGAACTCGCTCTGTAGACCAGGCTGTCCTTGAACTCACAGAGATCCACCTGCCTCTGCCTCCCGAGTGCTGGGATTAAAGGCGTGCGCCATCACCGCCCGGCTAGAATATTAAGTAGTTTGTTAAAC